>NW_024034513.1:0-5582 GCF_002237135.1 Teleopsis dalmanni | reverse complement strand
AAAGCTAGAAGTGTCCTCTTTCGATTAAGCTAATTTGCAGAAAAATGGTATCTCTGCTTTTAAAGATATAATTAATTTTGTATCAAAGAAAATTAGTTTTTGAAATTTGACACTCAATAACTTTTAAGTTAATCGACCAATCTATAAATATGAATACATCAAATGAAAGCTAGAAGTGTCTTCTTTCGATTAAGCTAATTTGCAGAAAAATGGTATCTCTGCTTTTAAAGATATAATTAATTTTGTATCAAAGAAAATTAGTTTCTGAACTTTGACACTCAATAACTTTTAAGTTAATCGACCAATCTATAAATATGAATACATCAAATGAAAGCTAGAAGTGTCCTCTTTCGATTAAGCTAATTTGCAGAAAAATGGTACCTCTGCTTTTAAAGATATAATTAATTTTGTAATGCAACCTCGTTTTTACAAATTTTTGCTTTCCATTTTTAAAGAAAATTTGCTCTATACTATATAAAAACTAAGTATATTTAGAAAACCAAACATATTTTTTACTGTTATCTGTCTTTTATTTCATAGTTTTTAATTAAATAATAATGTTTTAATTAATTAAAATTTGAAATGACATCGTAATAAAAAATCGACGCTAACTATATTTTGACATTAAATTTCCCAAATTTATCATCAATGCAAATTAAACTGTTTTGCATTCACAAGTTAGCGCATAATTTAATTAATTTTATTTAATTTGTTAATCGAACAATAAATATAATATTAGACATTAATTGGCTTAGAAAAATTCTAGTTTTTTGTTCAAATAATATCTTAGATGCAATAATCTTAATAAAAATTCGACGCTAACTATATTTTGATATATAATATCCCACATATATCATCAACGCAATTTCAACTGTTGTGCATGCCCAAGTTAGTTCACATTTAATTTAATTATATATAATTTATTAATCGAATAAGATATATAATATTGTATATCAATCGTTTTAGAAAAAATTCTAGTTTCTTATTTTGATGCAGCAAGTTTAATAAAAATTGGACGTTAGCTTTTCTTTTGCAGTACTATGGACTTACCAATAACTCTGCAACTGTACATTATGTTTTTCAGTGCCATTTTAATTTTTCAGCGAATTTAATTTAAGATGGTATGCCATCTATTAACCAACTTTGTACAGATTTTTTAAATAATTAATAAAATTAAATTAATTTCGATTTTTTTCAAATAATTGTGCTTATTAGAGTATTGTATTGAAAGTTATTTATATATAAACTGTTTTCTGACTTCTGGGATATGCTTTTTATAAGAAAAATGTCGTTTTTAAAGGAAAATTAATTTCTGAATTTTGACACTCAATAACTTTTAAGTTAATCGACCAATCTATAAATATGAAGACATTAAATGAAAGTTTGAAGTGTCCTCTTTCGATTAATCTAATTTGCAGAAAAATGGTACCTCTGCTTTTAAAGATATAATTAATTTTGTTCAAAGAAAATTAGTTTTTGAACTTTGGCAATCAATAACTTTTAAGTTAATCACCATCTATGAATATGAATACATCAAATGAAAGCTAGAAGTGTCCTCTTTCGATTAAGCTAATTTGCAGAAAAATAGTATCTCTGCTTTTAAAGATATAATTAATTTTGTAATGCAACCTCGTTTTTACAAATGTTTGCTTTCCATTTTTAAAGAAAATTTGCTCTATACTATATAAAAACTAAGTATATTTAGAAAACCAAACATATTTTTTACTGTTATCTGTCTTTTATTTCATAGTTTTTAATTAAATAATAATGTTTTAAGTAATTAAAACTTGAAATAACATCGTAATATGAAATCGACGCTAACTATATTTTGACATTACATTTCCCTTTTTCATCAGTGCAATTTCAACTGTTCGACGATAACTATATTTTGACATTTAATAATATCCCACACTTATCAATGCAATTTCAACTGTTGTGCATAAATAAATAAGCGCACATTTGAATTAATTATAATTAATATGTGAATATTCTATTTTTTTTAAATAATTGTAATAATTAGTGTTTTATATTCAAAGTTTATTCTGTACTAAAATTTTTCTGACTTCTGGTATATGATTTTTTAAGATAAAAGGTTTTTCTTTTCAAAGAAAATTTGTTTCTGAACTTTGGCACTCAATAACTTTTAAGTTAATCGACCAATATATAAATATTATTACATCAAATGAAAGCTTGATGTGTCCTCTTTCGATTAAGCTAATTTGCAGAAAAATGGTATCTCTGCTTTTAAAGATATAATTAATTTTGTATCAAAGAAAATTAGTTTTTGAACTTTGGCACTCAATAACTTTTAAGTTAATCGACCAATCTATATATATGAATACATCAAATGAAAGCTAGAAGTGTCTTCTTTCGATTAAGCTAATTTGTAGAAAAATGGTACCTCTGCTTTTAAAGATATAATTAATTTTGTAATGCAACCTCGTTTTTACAAATATTTGCTTTCCATTTTTAAAGAAAATTTGCTCTATACTATATAAAAACTGAGTATATTTAGAAAACCAAACATATTTTTTACTGTTATATGTCTTTTATTTCATAGTTTTTAATTAAATAATAATGTTTTAATTAATTAAAATTTGAAATGACATCGTAATAAAAAATCGACGCTAACTATATTTTGACATTAAATTTCCCAAATTTATCATCAATGCAAATTAAACTGTTTTGCATTCACAAGTTAGCGCATAATTTAATTAATTTTATTTAATTTGTTAATCGAACAATATATATAATATTAGACATTAATTGGCTTAGAAAAATTCTAGTTTTTTGTTCAAATAATATCTTAGATGCAATAATCTTAATAAAAATTCGACGCTAACTATATTTTGATATTTAATATCCCACATATATCATTAACGCAATTTCAACTGTTGTGCATGCCCAAGTTAGTTCACATTTAATTTAATTATATATAATTTGTTAATCGAATAAGATATACAATATTGTATATCAATCGTTTTAGAAAAAATTCTAGTTTCTTATTTTGATAATATCTTTGATGCAGCAAGTTTAATAAAAATTCGACGTTAGCTTTTCTTTTGCAGTACTATGGACTTACCAATAACTCTGCAACTGTACATTATGTTTTTCAGTGCCATTTTAATTTTTCAGCGAATTTAATTTAAGATGGTATGCCATCTATTAACCAACTTTGTACAGATTTTTTGAATAATTAATAAAATTAAATTAATTTCGATTTTTTTCAAATAATTGTGCTTATTAGAGTATTGTATTGAAAGTTATTTATATATAAACTGTTTTCTGACTTCTGGGATATGCTTTTTATAAGAAAAATGTCGTTTTTAAAGGAAAATTGATTTCTGAACTTTGACACTCAATAACTTTTAAGTTAATCGACCAATCTATAAATATGAAGACATTAAATGAAAGTTTGAAGTGTCCTCTTTCGATTAAGCTAACTTGCAGAAAAATGGTACCTCTGCTTTTAAAGATATAATTAATTTTGTATCAAAGAAAATTAGTTTTTGAACTTTGGCACTCAATAACTTTTAAGTTAATCGACCAATCTATATATATGAATACATCAAATGAAAGCTAGAAGTGTCTTCTTTCGATTAAGCTAATTTGCAGAAAAATGGTACCTCTGCTTTTAAAGATATAATTAATTTTGTAATGCAACCTCGTTTTTACAAATTTTTGCTTTCCATTTTTAAAGAAAATTTGCTCTATACTATATAAAAACTAAGTTTATTTAGAAAACTAAACATATTTTTTACTGTTATATGTCTTTTATTTCATAGTTTTTAATTAAATAATAATGTTTTAATTAAATAAAACTTGAAATAACATCGTAATAAGAAATCGACGCTAACTATATTTTGACATTACATTTCCCTTTTTCATCAGTGCAATTTCAACTGTTCGACGATAACTATTTTGACATTTAATATCCCACACTTATCAATGCAATTTCAACTGTTGTGCATAAATAAGCAAGCGCACATTTGAATTAATTATAATTAATATGTGAATATTCCATTTTTTTTAAATAATTGTAATAATTAGTGTATTATATTCAAAGTTTATTCTGTACTAAAATTTTTCTGTCCTCTGGTATATGATTTTTTAAGATAAAAGGTTTTTCTTTTCAAAGAAAATTAGTTTCTGAACTTTGGCACTCGATTACTTTTAAGTTAATCGACCAATCTATAAATATTATTACATCAAATGAAAGCTTGATGTGTCCTCTTTCGATTAAGCTAATTTGCAGAAAAATGGTATCTCTGCTTTTAAAGATATAATTAATTTTGTATCAAAGAAAATTAGTTTTTGAACTTTGGCACTCAATAACTTTTAAGTTAATCGACCAATCTATATATATGAATACATCAAATGAAAGCTAGAAGTGTCTTCTTTCGATTAAGCTAATTTGTAGAAAAATGGTACCTCTGCTTTTAAAGATATAATTAATTTTGTAATGCAACCTCGTTTTTACAAATATTTGCTTTCCATTTTTAAAGAAAATTTGCTCTATACTATATAAAAACTAAGTTTATTTAGAAAACTAAACATATTTTTTACTGTTATATGTCTTTTATTTCATAGTTTTTAATTAAATAATAATGTTTTAATTAATTAAAATTTGAAATGACATCGTAATAAGAAATCGACGCTAACTATATTTTGACATTAAATTTCCCAAATTTATCATCAATGCAAATTAAACTGTTTTGCATTCACAAGTTAGCGCATAATTTAATTAATTTTATTTAATTTGTTAATCGAACAATATATATAATATTAGACATTTATTGGCTTAGAAAAATTCTAGTTTTTTGTTCAAATAATATCTTAGATGCAATAATCTTAATAAAAATTCGACGCTAACTATATTTTGATATTTAATATCCCACATATATCAACGTAATTTCAACTGTTGTGCATGCCCAAGTTAGTTCACATTTAATTTAATTATATATAATTTGTTAATCGAATAAGATATATAATATTGTATATCAATCGTTTTAGAAAAAATTCTAGTTTCTTATTTTGATAATATCTTTGATGCAGCAAGTTTAATAAAAATTCGACGTTAGCTTTTCTTTTGCAGTACTATGGACTTACCAATAACTCTGCAACTGTACATTATGTTTTTCAGTGCCATTTTAATTTTTCAGCGAATTTAATTTAAGATGGTATGCCATCTATTAACCAACTTTGTACAGATTTTTTGAATAATTAATAAAATTAAATTAATTTCGATTTTTTTCAAATAATTGTGCTTATTAGAGTATTGTATTGAAAGTTATTTATATATAAACTGTTTTCTGACTTCTGGGATATGCTTTTTATAAGAAAAATGTCGTTTTTAAAGGAAAATTGATTTCTGAACTTTGACACTCAATAACTTTTAAGTTAATCGACCAATCTATAAATATGAAGAACATCAAATGAAAGCTTGAAGTGTCCTCTTTCGATTAAGCTAATTTGCAGAAAAATGGTATCTCTGCTTTTAAAGATATAATTAATTTTGTATCAAAGAAAATTAGTTTCTGAACTTTGACACTCAATAACTTTTAAGTTAATCGACCAATCTA
>NW_024034512.1:0-5583 GCF_002237135.1 Teleopsis dalmanni | reverse complement strand
GAAATGAAAAAAAGTTCCGCTTTTGTGTTTGAACGCAGAACTCAATTTGAAATTCGCGCCGCTTTATAAAGTGAAAATTCCCAAAAAAAAAAACGGATACTTGAAATTATGTGTGTGTGTGTGTGTGTGTGTGTGTGTGTGTGTGTGTGTGCAGAAGATTACGTATTTTGCATGTAGAAGGCGACGACGACACACTGGCATACATTCACGTGCAGTACAAGGCAAAGGCATATGTCACGAACAGCATGTATTCACATATGAATAGTCTTAGTTCCGTCACATGCTCACAAGTACACACATACATTAACAATTGGGAGCAACGCCCTGTTTGCGCTTTAAGCCATTTTGAGCCAATTTGCTATAAAATTTTATTTTGCCAAGTAAATTTGATTCTGCAAACATTTAAATTTTTCCAATCTTTTTTTATTTCTTTCACAACTTTGTCGTTTACAATTCGCTACAAACAAAGGTGGGTTGTTCAGTTACTTACACTAAGAGTTATTTATTAGTAAAGTTAAGTTTTATTCGTGAAGTTGTCTACTTATAGCTAATTATTTCTTAACATAGAAGCTTTTGAAATTATTTAAACTTAAGCATGTTAATATATAGTTTTAAACTTTGTATAGAGTTCTTAGTACATTTTAAAACAAAAATGGTAATGAAAGTAGGAAATTGTCAACAGTTCTCTGCCAGATAACGATGACTTTTGATTCCATCGGCCCGAAACAAGACCATACCATTTCTGGTTCTTTCTATCATTCCATACCATGATATCAGTAGGTGATTACGTATTACATAGCCTAAGAGGATATTATATTATATGTATTTAATAGTTTTTTCATATATGTGTCGAGAAGTACCATATTAGAAGTAGCATGCCATGGAGATAAGTTAAGGTTGAGACAATCCATGGAGATATCTATGACATGGAGATACCTATGTGTTTTGGAGATAAGACTAAGAAGAAAAATAAAAAATAGAATAGGTTCAAATATGTTATATATAATAACTGTTTTGATGCAGTAGTAATAAAATAGTACAATATCGTGTAGTAAAATATTAGTTACAAGGCAATTTTTGCTAAAGGACAAAATCTTCAAGATGACTTACTTAAGAAAATTAATCAGATATTGTATACATTTTTATTACAAATTGGAAAAACTATCTTATCGGTGTACTCTTTAAAGAGTTTTATTACAAATTTTATAAGTATAAATTTGCAACAATTAGTTTGAACTACTTTTTTAATCTTATTTTTTATCAATTTTTCACTATTTATTTTTATTATAAAAAAATAAATTTTGAAATATAAATATAAAATAATCATTATTTTTAAAACTATTTAAGAAAGTTGTATATTATTTAATATTTACCAGTTATCCTGTATAAAAATATATAAATTGAATTTGGTTATTAAAATAATAAATTCTTTAATAGCAGTTTTTAAATTCTTTAATAATAATTTTTTTAAACTGAATAAACCGATGTTTTGTAGTTAAGATCCAAATTTTATGTTTTTATATACTATTAGTTTTTTTTTGCTATAAGACTATAAGACTTTCTTACTAATTAATTGGATGATTAAATAGAAAAGTAATGCCAGTGAATGTATTTGATGGTAGTATCAATTTATTTTAATTGGTTGTTGAAAAAAAATCGTTTTTTGGTTTACTGTTTTGTACTATCCACTAAACAAACTTTTTTCTTAAACTTTTATAGTAGATATATATATATATGTAGTATAAAAGTGTAATATAGTATATGTATATAGTATATAGTACAGCATACAAGACAGTACATTTTTTGTTGCAAATTTGTTGTTGTTTCGACCACTCTTTTACTGTCCATGTTTCTGTAAAAATTTAAAATAGATCTCTTATCAAATACAATTCTTTTTGTCTCTTAACTAAGGAATCTCTTTCCGAAGTCAAATCACTTTACAGAAAAAAAATCTATAACATACTTTCTCTGATTGATCTACGAGGTAGATTCAAATATTTGAAAAACATTTCAAAATCTAAACATTAAAATGAAATGAAATTAATCAATATATTTCGTAAGTATAATTTAATTTAATTTTTAATTTTTTTAATAAATACATTAAAGCTCGATAGAAGTAAATTAAATATAAATACTATAATAAAATAGTTTTGAATCATTAGGTGTATTTCTACGCTACGAGGTGCGACAAAAATAAGCAAGTTTCTTGTTAAACTCTCTAAATTGTACACAAAACAATAACTCTACTCTCTTGCTCTAACAGATTAAGTATGAAATGTCTCATAATCTAAGAGATTGAAAAAAAAAGAAACATTGTGTATATAAAATGTGTACATTCACATTATTCGATGTATTTATATAATACTTATTTTTAATTCAAAACAATATGAAAAATATTTTTATTTTCATTTGTTTTATATTTATTTTTATTTTTATAAAAAAAATATTTTAAATAAAATATATTTTATTTTTTGCATTTTTTATTATTTATGCTAAATGTAGTGTACATTCAGTGGTCCACATGGCGGACATAAAAGTTTTGCATCTGCTTACGTTTTCATAAAGCGCTAAAATAATTTTAAATTTGGTGTAGTGATTTGTTAGCATATAAACCCACTTTCGTGTTTGTGTTTTCGATTTTATTGCTACAAATCCGTTGAAAATGCAAATAATTTTGCTTATCCTGTCTTATTCCCTTTTTTGGGCATTTCAGCGAGATTAAAATGTAAAGCTTTTCTGCAGTTTTGTATTTGTATCTTCACTTTTCACAGTGTACTTAAGCAGTAATAAAGTAGCTTAAAGGCTGCTAAAGATACTCATGTATTTTAACACAATTTAAGCGCTTGACTTTGTTGTTAAATTTTTTTTTTTTTTACGAAGTAAATAATAATTAAAGACATTAAGGCATTGAAGTTATCACTTTTCATTTCATTTGACAACTTAAGCGGATTCAAGGGCAATTCTTGACGTAAATTAACAAGAATGCACGCATGCGTTTTGCCGGCGTACAACGAAAAGACCGCTTGCTTTCAGCTTGCACTGGTGCATGATGCTGCACTAATCAGTTGAGCCATCAGTGCTGCAGCTAAAATATCTTTTTACTTATTGCAGCTTGGCTACAGATGCACAAGCGCTTACTCACTACTACTGACTACTGACTCTGGCTGCTGCAGCTTAAATGAATTCCAATTCTCATATCAAAGATTTTATCTTGTTCTCATTTAAATGCAACATGATTATGTGTGCAACTTTTAACGAACACGCAATGCACATGCAAATGATTAAGTCTCGCAGTGATTAACACAAGATACAATTTAGTTGCACACTTGTGTGCGCATAGTTGCCACTCAGTTATTCTATCTTTTATTAAAGTCACTGCGAATGCGATTTTTCTGTTAATTGACATGACGACAGCCGTTTAGAGCGATCAACTGGAGTCATATCTTTGCTCGACAAACCATTTTAATACTATAAATAATTGTTTGATTTACATTTTTGTCTTAATTTACATGTGAAATATTTTGTAATTAAAATTTAAATAAGATTTAATTGTACTTATGAATCATACGTATGTGGCATAAACGGCAAATAATAATTTAGTTTTGTCGATAATTGCAACTACTAAATTTGAAAATTTGAGCAGTGAAAACCCGCTTTATAATTTAGAATGACGCCAGTTATTTACATAATAAAAACATTATTAATAACCAAAGAATTAGGTTAAGAACACAGTAGCAATAACATTCTCGAAATTTTTATGATTACGACACTCTGTTTCAGTATTCTGAGGTCAATTTTTTTTATTAAATTTTTGATCAACTTTTTTTATAAAATTCTTGATAGTTTTATGAGTTCAAAGTTAGCCTTTATTTATTGATATGTATATGTATATACAGTCAAACTTCCATAACTCGACTTCTATAACTCGATTTTTTCTATAACTCGAACAAGAATTTTGTTCCGTGCCGACAGGAATATAGGAAAGTGCATTTTAGAAGTCAAATTTTTGTTTTAAGTATAAATGCATTTTGCTGTTAGGGGAAGTCCCTTTTTCCAAATCAAATGTTTAATTTTTTTCTTTCTTATGTTACTTCTCTTAACGAATATATTGACTTTGACAATGAAATTCCTACATCAAGCTTTCCTACAGATAACGATATTGTTGAGCACTATAGCTCTAAATTACTGGATCCAATTCTAAGCGCAACGGAAAGTGATGATGAAGGTTCGGTGGATGTGATTGTTTATCAGTCTTACAAGAATGAAGTAGAAGATTCATACAAAATTCGCAATTTATATTTGCAAACGAAGATACTACAACTGATAGTGATAAGAGTACGAATAAAGTGGAATCTCTTTTTACTGAAAATGAAAAAAAAATTAAAGTCCAAACCCTAATTTCTGAATAATATACTACACTATAACTTCTCTCTTTTAATTGATTGCTAATAAATGAATACCTTAAAATGTAATTCTAGTTTCTTTCAAAAATAAAAAAAATAAAAAAAATTTCTAACTCGAAGGCTCCATAAGTCGAACCTTTTCTTTGCAAAATTGGACTTCGAGTTATGGAAGTTTGATTGGCTTTATTTTACATACTCATAATATACACAATACACTTTGGTGAGCAGTGCGTAGATGAACCTCAAATCTGATTTATGAGAAGGTACATAATGATGAATATTATTCTTCATAGTAAATATAGAAATTGTGTATACCACTATAATCATAAAATGAGACAAAGTTTTTAATTTCTATTATTCGGGCTTTTAGGTCCTGTTAACTATTTTTTTTTGAACTTGGTAGTATTGTTTATGCTATCTGCATTCGTTGGTTGTTGAAAGTGCTGACCTTCTGCTTACCGAGAAAAGCTGCCTATATGTTAGTCTAGTCATTGTTTATAAGTCTGATCTGTTCAGACTTAGGATATATTCACTCTTCTTTTTTGGGTAGTTCGGAAAATAAGTTAAGTATCGACAGATATTTAAGCAGTATTATTTTAGTGTCTTAATTGTGCCTGTATATTAAAACTTCCTAAAAACATAAGTTTTATGAGTTATTTATGATTTATCTTACCTGAATGCTTCGAATTGGTTTGCGGGGTGTGGATTTTTCCATCTTCACATACAACAATTTTTTTTGTTGATAAATCCATTCAGTGAAAAGTGATGCTTATCATTGAAAAAAAATCTACGAAATGTGCCTGATGATCAATTTTGGTTTAAGTTTTTTTACAATTTACAATGACGTCAATTTTAGTACATCTAAGGGTTTTAACGTGATATAAGGGTTAAGGGTTTTTTTTTTGTTTCTCTTTGTCACTGCAATAGTGACCATAAAAGGAATAATAGTTTATATACATAAGAGTAATTAATATAATTTATACATATATATTATAATATTATATACATATGTAATATATATATATATTATTATTATATATTAATAATATCTGATATATTAAAATATATCATATATATCTGTCACGTATTTATATACACAAAAAAGTATTTATTGTAATATATACACATATATACTATAATAATATATCTACATATACACAATAACATACATATACATGAA
>NW_024034511.1:0-5588 GCF_002237135.1 Teleopsis dalmanni | reverse complement strand
ATATAAAAATGATAGATTACTCGAGCATACAGCCAATGGAATAGCTTCAAGAAACGAAGAGTAAAGTATTCTCAAATGACCGTGGTCCACGATCAATTTTTAACACAAATACCTTTCTGTAATGAACAAAAATGCATTTCTACATACTATACTTGATTGCACCACGCAGCGATTAATTGTTGTAAACGCAAGTAATTTGAGGAGATGGGTTTCTTCAGTGGGTTTCTGCAGTTTTTTTAAGGTGCCTGTTGCTATATGTTTAAGGCGATATGCAAAAATATTATTATTATTAGGCTAGTTGCTTGTGAATAAATTTGATTCGCTTGTAGAAAGCTAATATTGTTGTTGAACTTATACAACATTTAGTTGAATTAGGATCTATACTCGGTAGAAACTTATTATTTCCATGATATCTTAAGTTCCAAACAAACGTTCAATTGCTGATGATTTACAAAAAATAAAATAGCCTCTTTGCTGCTTCAGAACATTTATTGAAAACCACTGCCAATAAAACGAACAATGTACGGCATTTGAGTGTCAGTTTTGACAGTTGCTTTTGCTTTGGGATTCAATTAAATTTTTTGCACCAAACATGTCAGCCAACTCCATATGTCTCACTGTAGTGTTTTGTGCATATCAATTAATTGGCAGAACGAATGTTTCACTCTAAGTGTGGTTTATATGCAGCAGTTTAGGCCTTATATGAAATCATAATGTCCACGGCAGCGGGGTAGCCACGACCAATTTTAACAGCAAACAAACATACAAAAATGAAAAGAACTGCCAATTGTGATTAATGTTATTATTCAATAGTTTTGACGCCTCAGCGTGTGCGTCCGTGGTTAATCGAAGTTTTTAATTTGGCCATGAACGACTAAGCTTTTGTTTTGGTTTTTAATTTTAACAAAAAAATTTTGGATTGTTTCAGTTTTGCTTGATGTTTTATGGAAAAAAATTTTGATTTTATTACTTTTCATGTAGTACAGTGCATTAAAAATTTATTGAACATAAAAATGCATTAATTGATATTGAAAAAAGCATCTACGGTATACTGAGAGTTTTATAATTATGTACGAAAATATATGTTAATATTATTTCAACTACATCGAGTTATTAAATAGAATAAAAGATATATTCCATTTGTATATATTACTATTTTATTATTATTAGTAAGTTACTAAATCATATTGCTTTTATTTCGATTAAGATGTGTACGACATTTATTAGTTGACAGTATTCATTGTATTAAATAAAAATATTTAATTACTAGTAGTGTATATTAAAGAAAAATAATTATTTTTTTATATATTATAAGCTCTACATTTATAAAATACATATTTGAAAATGATTTATCGTTTTTAAGTGTTTAAGGAAAATCTTTTATTATAAGCAAAATCTAAAGCAACTGTATATAGATAAGCTTTCTGAAACTGTTATTTACTCAATTAAGGTTTCAGAGTGAGGAAATTATAATATTACATTTGTAAGACTATCAGAACAATATTAACTCTGCTACTAATAAATTTGAGCACTTCAGAACCTGAACTTAATAGAATCTTAACTCAAATAAATGGCATAAGATTAAAAAATGATTCAAAAGGAGACAAAAATAGTGCTGTATTGCTTTTCCAAAAACTATAAGTAATCTTGATTATATAGTTATACATAAAAGTAGAATAATTCTTTAAAAAACAATCTACTTGAAATGCTCAATTACAAAAAAAATATTTGTTAAAATTTTAAAAGGAAACTTTGGTGTATACCCTCGTATTCTTTAAATAATCAATGACAAAATATATAAAATAAAATTTAATTGACTGTGCAATTATTCGTTTCAATGTGGCAAATGCACTTGTTGCTTTGAACTTAATCCATATTGGATTTCTCTGTCTCAAGCAACAATATTCAAGGTTGCCTCTGTCATTCATTCCAGTTGTTTGGTCTCAACCAAGAATCAAGTACCAAGAATTGAAAACAAATGTAGAAGCACCAACAGACGCCATAACAAGAGCAACTGCAGCAGAGATCGTAACACCAATAAACCATAACAAATAAAATGAATTAAAAGTATTTTTACTTGTAAATTTTATGGTTTACTCTTAATCTGTAGCAAAACATTCATGTCAACATGTTTCGCGGTCATGTGCGTCGTCAACGCCAGCGGCCAGCAACATTTGTTGCTAGCGTTGTGTTGGTGGATACACAATGTAAAATAATGTAAAATTGAATTTAGTTTCATTATGTTTTGATTTTGAGTGTTTTAATTTGTTAAACTAAGCATGATTAATTTCAAAATATGTATGTATTAGACCATATATATAAGTATGTAATAATATATATTTCTGATTGTAAATTGAATACTTTAAATATTTATAAAATCTTAAAAAAAATGGCCAACTTTTTGCATCAATGTCAGTTGTGTTAGGCCAACGCGTTTGCATGCGCCTCATGTCACAAATTTTAAATTTATTAACGATTTCAGTTTCATTTCAAAATAGTAGTGAATTAATCATTTCATAAATAAATAAGAATTTTTATCAAAGAAGGTCGTCGATTGAAAATTAATAAAATTGTAGATAAAATTGCTAAAGGCCGGTTTTGAAAAATCAAGTCCATTCAAGTTGATGTTGCAGAATTTAAATTATATTTAAAAATAAAAATACAAATAAATCTTAAATTTTAGTATTGAGTATAAAATCTTTTGAGTTTATAAAACAATATATGAAATAATATAAAATTAACTGAAATATTTCCAACACTTTTAAGTGATACGAGTATAACGACTCTCAGTTTTTCTAAACCCAAATTTAATAACAATTTAATGATGCTTTATTCTTCCATAAGCCCTATTGGGTCTGATAATGGAAACCGTGACCAGAGGTAGAAATCATCAGATGTTAACGTTCACTGCAAAATAAAATACATAATACACATACATAGGATTATGTGCGTGTATAACAGAGATAGACGATTACAATGTCTGTAATTTAGACAAGCTAACAAACCATTAGCGCATTAACAGACAATGACAAAGACGTTGCGCGTCGACCGGTGCCAATACTGAAACGCTGCTGATAAGCGTGGGAGGTAGGAAGGTGGTAAAATTGTTTGTTCAAAATTGTTACGCATATGCCATGTTAAATAGACAAATGAGCGATTAACTCAATTTGATATGCTTTAGCCTGTGCTGATTTACGTCGACTTGGCTTGACTTCAGCGAAGTTACAATCGCTTGATGTGCTTGTTGGTAATGACAGTCAACACAGAAACAGAAACAGAAAGTATGTAAATATTATTTAATTTTTTGAAACTTTTTTCACTTTTTCACTATTTTTAATGAATTTTTTATTGCTTATTTAAGAGTGACAAAAGTACTTTTTAAATGACACATGCTCTATTGCTCACATGAGCTGCACAAATGGCTTGAAGATGAATGCCAAGGTTTTTTCCATTTAACGCATATGTTAATACCTTTAATTGACTATGAGTAAATTATAGCTTATTGAAATTTGATTTAAATGAAGTTTTTGGTGAATGTACTTCGTACACCCAAGTAATTACTTTTATGTAAATCATTTTTCAGCACATCAGCCATAAAAGCGCACTTTTCTACATTAGCCTTAAGCTTATTTTCAATTAAAAACCTGTAGTCTTTAGTAGGCTGACTCTCTAATATATAAAATAAATGAAGTTGCTAATGTTGTGAAAGTCAATTGATTTTATTTCTTTCATTATTCGGTTACGAATGCTTTTTTGATTAAAACTGCAATATTTTAAATTCGACTTAGTTACTTAACTTTTTTTTATAAGATCGTTATCAAATTAACCTCAAACCAAGTTCGTTGCTTAAGTCTTTCTTTTGTTTTCATAACAAACAAATACGGAAACTTATTTCCCTTTCTTGTGTATACTTATTTGTTTTTGTATTTAGTTATTAGTTGCAAAGTGTTTATTTACTTTCATTTTTGTTTACTTTATTGTTTGTTGAAAAAATAATTTTTTATTTTTGTTTATTTTGTGATGTTTTATAACCGCAAAATTTTTTTAAGTTTTTAGGAGAGTAATACCTCAAATGGTATCCACCCACGCATGAAAAGTAACAGTTAATTTTTTATATGTATCTGAAATTTATTAGCCGGGCGTAAATAATGAAACAGTTTAGGTAATTTGTACAAAATTGGCATATGTGCTTTATAAAAAATAATATATAAAAAAAATTTTTTTTATATTTTATTTTAACTTATCGCATAAGTATAATGAGTAAGATAAGTTTAATCTGATAAGAGAGCGCTAAGTAGATGAAATTGTAATAAGTATGCATTTCAAATTGTATCAGTTTATTCCATATAATAATAAGTGCCAAAAATTAGTTAAGTTAGTTAGTTAACTTAAACAAAGAGTTGAACCGTTCGCTAACTATTAAGAAAACTATGGAGATAATCAGTAGATGTGAGAAAAAACAAATTACTTTACAATAGTCATTTAAATATTCAAAACAATCACATAATTGAATTTATAATCCTATTAACATAATTGCAACCAAAGCACATTTAAATTGTCCAATTGACAATTTTTTTTCCATTTTTAAAAGGACACTTCCCTAATTCAACCTAATTTTGATAAAATTTTGTTAGTTTAAACAAAAATTATGTATAATTTTGTACATGTGGTATAAATTAAGCAATTGATAGTAATTTTATAATATATTTTAATTCTAAATTAAATAATTTTGAATGTAATGTCTATAGCATTTGCTAATTCTTATTTACATATTAATGTTTTTCTTAACTAAATAAGTTAATTTGAATACAATTTATAGTGGGATTTGTTTAAAAGCCACGAATACAATTATAAAATTGTTATAGATACTATCAGCTTGGAGATCAGATGAAGAATTTCCATTGCAATTGCTTACTGAACTAACTATGAACCCAATAGACAATTGGAATGTAGATCTATCTCTTAACTAACAAAACTTAGACTGTATATGTCGTTCATCCTACTTAGATTTCTGTGTGGTGCAGAAACATGCACGCTATCATAGAATGATGAAACCGTTTGAGAATGTTCGAGAGAAAAGTTCTTTATAAAATCTTTATTGTTGTAAGAGTTGGAAACCATTATAGTGAACCATAAACTTTATGACGATACTGATATTTTTTTAGCGAACTAACAAAGGAATACGTAGGAAGAGTCTGTGTTGGGTACAGTGATTAATCGTTTACCGCGCAGGAACAGAGATGACTCACGGATGGAGGTAAATTCTAAATGTAAATATCCTTTATTCTATATGAATTTGTTTGTTTTTTGTACCAACATATTAAAACTTGTTCAGGAAACATCCTGTTTATAGTTTTATCAGTAACTAAATAATTAGACAAAGATTTAGAAGTACATAAGAATTTAGAAGAAGATCATAATTTTTTATTTTGATTAATAAATTTGTTAATAAAAAAGCATATTAATGTTTTTACAAATGTTAACTCCTAGAAGAAGCATAGGACCGCAATGGTCTACTATCCATAGCAGATTTGTTTATAAAAGCATATTTCGATTTAATTTAGGATAACAACAAATATAGTTTCAAA
>NW_024034510.1:0-5589 GCF_002237135.1 Teleopsis dalmanni | reverse complement strand
ACCACCAGGAACACATCCAGTGAAGCACCGTAGCAGGCTAAACTGTCAGCTTTCTCGTTCCCTTCTATTTTCCTATGTCCAGGAATCCAGATGAGGGTGCTGTCAGCCAACCGCTTTAGCTCGTTAATCACCTCTTTACATTCATTTACTATATTCGATTTTGTTGTGAAGGATTCAAAGGCTGCCAATAAAGATAGTCACACTACATCTGTTCTTGATGTGACTTGCAATTTGCCGAGAAACTTCTATAATTGATAGGATTGAATGAATGAAAAATCGTGGCCTCATTAGGTAGCCTAAAAGAGTTATTTATGTTTTCAAATGGCGCGAAGTTTTCTGCTCTTGCCCTGCAGTTAATTTTCTTGCCGTCCATATAGATTGAGATCATCAATATTAATCAGTGTTTTTTTTACAAAAAAAAAAAAGCTATGTATAATTTTAATATTTAAGTACTATAATAACATTAAGAAGTTGGCAATTTTAAGGAAATCAAATTTGTATGTGATTCCAAGCTAATATCTTAAATAAACTCAGAAAGCTCTTGTGGCTTTGTATTTATGTATGTTAATATATAACTCAGCTCCACTTAAAATATTGTATATACGTATGTATATACAGTCGCTTAAAATGAATAGAAATATTATAGAAAGGTAAAGTGTAGAAAAGATTAGGGAAGAAATGGTTGTTTTCATGGTAACTTGACTACGTTTTGCTGCATTTTTGAATTGAAATAAAAAAACTTAGAAAATATTTAATAATATCTAGAAAATCTCTGCAGCAAAGCAGCAAAGTGCGTTCACATTTAAAATTTAAATATTTGTTATTTTTCGAAACAGTGACAGCGATTATGTGGCGCGGTAAGGCAATGCATGTGGTCTAAGTTAAGCTGTGGAGCTGGTGCATCACCAGTAACCCGAAATGGTTCTGTCTACGTTACTGTGTCCCCTCTCGAGTATTTTACTATATAGAAACATAGGATGTTTTGTGTTTGGCTGTGCGCCAACATTTTTTGATTGAATTTTTCGCTTTCCTTCTTTTTTCTTGTTTTTATTATTCCAAACAAACAATTTGGAAAAATGCTATGCGAATTGCGCGAAAAACGCCAAAATACGAGCACCATAAATTCCAACAAACAGACAAAGATAAGAATTCCACAAACACACATTCACCAGGATTCGGTGCATAGCTGCAGCGGAGCGACATAACCTTAACTGGAATGACGTGGCGAACCAGTTTGTAACGAGTTTTCTTGAGATACAAGAAACAAAATACTTTTGGTACCAGCAGCCAAAGTTTGTTTTACTTTACGAGTAGTAAAGTTTCACATGTGCACGCTAAACAATTTGGATTGCTCGAGAAGACTGCAGACTGCAGACTGCAATTTTGCCTTCGAAGGAAATTTATCCTTAATGTTATTCATTTGCTAATAATAACAATATTTTAACTAAACTAAATCGAAAACAGCATCTTCGAATATCTAACACAAATGCACATAACAATTTTACACAAAACTGAATATAAGATTTTCAGATCCGCCCCTCGTAATGGTTCTTTACCACAAGTTCAAATGTTTTTCATGTTTTTTTTATTTTTGTTGAAATTTGCATAGAAATTTGTGCAAATGCTGCCACATTAAACGAAAAAATTCCCAGTACAACAAATGCAAGATTTTTGATAAGAAAATATCAAATAAAAAGTTCACAAATGTACGGATTGATAATTGTGTCATCATAGCAAACATCGCTGATGGGAATGTAGAAGCCAAAATTAAATGTTAATGCCGCCGTGCAGGAGATGAAATTTGCACATGCAAATATTTGGAAAATACTCGTAGTTAAAAATCAAATGCATTCAAGACTCAGAAAGCATTTGTATACGTGTCTTGCAGAAAGGAAACAATCCAAAACGTGATTAAAGTCACAACCCACAACAAATGTTACCTACTTTGACAAGCGAGCGATATTTTATAATTTCAAAAAAAGGTAATCAATCTACAGAGAAGCACCAAATACTATTATTATTATTTATCTATTATTTATTATTGATCCAAAAAATTTAAATCTAAATTTACAATAACATATTTATTGTGTGTCACCAAATAGTGTCAGATTTAGAAGAACTATTAAGGCCCTATGCCACACTAGGGGAAATGGACAATAGCAGTACTAGTAAATAATTGGAGTACATATGATTATCAATGACATACAATCATGGACATAACTTACAGATATAGCATATGAGACGTTTCTCTCCATAATACTGTAGCAGAAGTAATATTTCATAAAAAGAAGAAGAAGGTAGATCGATGCAGAAAGTGTATATGGAGGCAGTCATCAACAGCAACCGAAAACCATTGAAATTCCAGATGTGTCGACTTCTTTGAAATTTTTATATATATAAATAAGATCATCTGCCTGAAAAACCGTAAGTACCTAAAAAAAAAACCATATGAACCTAAATCAATTTAAGCTACTATAATCAAAAAGAGTAAAGTCAGCTCGACTTACAATACAGCAAACATTTTATTTTTAGAGATGTGCTTCAGATGCTTCATTCGTATTCATTAATTGTTTTTCGACGGGCAAAGGCTTTGGTACATACACTCATTCCATAATTAATTTTGAACAGAGAGTTATATACATATAATTATAAATTATTATATAAACTTTTTTTTTGAGCTATTTGGGGAAAGACTCATTATAAAATAAAAACTGTTCTTGTAAAAATATTCTTGATAGTTTCTGGACTGTACTGGATTATCCCAACTCTAAACGTTCAATTTAGTTTATAAAAATTATTCTTTTAAAATAATTAAATTATAAAAATATAATTTAAATTTCATTAAAATATTTGTAAATTATTAATTTAGATAAAATTAAATAATTTGTTTTCAAATTACAAAGTAACAAAGTAACAAATTTCTATTCCCGAAGTGATTTTCACTGAATATTCTACCAAAGAACATTGTGTGATTTATTATTACGCCAATTTTATAAGGACTTTAATCTCTTCAGTGATTAGAGTGTAATAAATAATTTTCATGACAACCACATAAAAACTCATCATCAATGCTATTAGTTATATTACAATACGTTACAAAGGTATATTTTTATAACAAGAAAATAATTTATGATAGATGATGATATTTTATAAATACACTTTGTTTTTTAAATTACATTCAAGTTCAGTGCTGTTGACTTCAGATGTCTAAGGAATTTCAAATTTTAATGGATTTTGCTTAACAAATTATAAACAAAGATTTCACTTCCTGCCACATTTTTCAAGTGTTGCCTTCTTTGCGTATATGCTCTTCCTTTATTATTTTATTAACTTTATCATTCAGCTGTCATATAAATATCACTGGCATACCCACACATGTCAACCTCTTGGCACCAGCCTTGTCAGTGTGAATCAAACCCATTTTTTCTCCCAACCTCCATGTGATGAGCACACATTCTCCGGTTCGGCATCATCAATAACACAGACAGATTTTCATATTAAGTCCATGGGCAGCTGAACCAATCGCTACGATAAAAATATCTTTTCGAGTAAAATCAAGAAAATTTCTTGACAGTAATTACCAATACCACCATTTTCAGCTTCTACACGAAAATTGAAGTTTTATGTTAACAACAACTAACATCAGATACCCAAATGAGACTTAACTTCATTATAATCATGTAAGCAAAAGCAGGAAGCACGAGTATGAAGTCAATGTGGTTCTATCACATTAAAGACGTAAGAAAGATTTGCTCTAGAAAGTATTGAAATATATATTAAAAGAATTAAAGTAATAATTTTAATCGTTTTGTCTTGTTTTTTAATGTATTTAAATAAATAAATCCATTAATCCATTAAGCAAAAAAATTACCATTTGTTGATATGAAATTAATTGAATAAATGAATTAATTAAGTTAACATGTTAAGTTTTATGCAAATTGTTATAAATTAAATCAAAATAACATATAGAAAAAGTAAAAATTAAGATAAAATAAAAAAAAAACAATATAAAATAAAAAAATGCAATATTATTAAATGAATTATAATTAAATATAATATATATAATATATATTAGTGTGTATAATATATATGTATATAATATATATCATATAATGAAATAAACTTGAAAAAAAAATAAACAAAATTAAAAAAATTAGAACAAAATGAAATTAAATAAAATAAAAGTCAAAAATATATAAAATTAAATCGAATATACTAAAATAAAATAAATTCAAACTGAAAACCAATATAAAATAAATGAAAACACATAAAATAAAATAATAAATTGATATACAATAAAGCAATATAAAATATAATACAATAAAATTAAATAAATTAAAATAAAATAATAAAAAAAAAATTATATAAAAAAATATAAAATTAAATTAAGAATAAAAATAAAAAGAAAAATAAAACAAAATAAAATAAGTTGAAACATATAGAATAAAATAAAACAAAAAATACAATTATGTAAACTTGAATAGAATAAAATAAAATAAAATTAAAGAACTAAAATGAAATGAATAACAAAAAAAAATTAAAAAATACAAAATAAAATAAATTGAAATGTAATAATAATAGTAATAGTAAATAATAGTAAATAATAATAATAGTAATAATAATAGTAAATAGTTTTATTATATAATAATAATAATAAAATATAATAAATAATATTATGAAATATAATATAATAAAATTAAATAAAACTAAAATAATAGAAAAAAATAAAACATAATTTAAAGAAAAATAAGTAAAATGAAAATAAAAATTAAAAAAAAATAAAAAAAAATAGACCAAAATAAAATAAGCTGAAAAATTATAAAATAAAACAAAAATAAAATTATGTGAACTAAAATAAAATAAAATTAAAAAAAAAAATTAGAGGTGCACTGACTCTTTGATTCAAATTTGGCAAGACCGGAGTTTGATTCCTGGTACTTGCAGTCTCAAAAAATTATTAACGAATTATTAAATACAAGAATTATTTGCAAGACCCCACTGATGATGGGTATTTGGCGAAACAGCTGTATAGTCAGCTGAAAATTCAATTAATTAAAATAATATAATATGAATTTTTGTTGTTGTAGTTCACCATTGTTCGAAAAACTTCTTTAAAGAAATAAAATAAAATTAAAAATAAAAATAAAATAAAAAACTACATGAAACAAAACAGAGTAATATTAAATAAACTAAAAAAACACAAAACAAAAAAAATGATATTAAATAAACTAAAATAAAACAAAAAAAAATTTCATTAAATGAAAATAAAATAAAAATAATCAAATGAAATTTGTTTAAAATATTCCTATAAGCCTGAGCACAGAGACTAAATTATAAAACAGATACAGACAACTGTGTCTGTATCAGATGACACAGGATATTTTTTATGTATTTTATAATTTCTATTCTCTTTTTTTTTTTTTGTTGTTATTATTATAATTGTATTTACTATAATTGTAAATAATAACTATACTTATAATTGTATCTTTCCCGCTATAACTTTTACATTGTATATTTTGTTAGTTTTCCTGAAGATGACTATGGAAGATAGTCGAATTATTGAAAAATATCTTTTAAAAAAAATTTGTT
>NW_024034509.1:0-5593 GCF_002237135.1 Teleopsis dalmanni | reverse complement strand
TAGCTATATTGTAAGCAGTTACTTGTGTATACCCTAAATGCTGCTCTACTTGTCATTATGTCACCCATCTATTTTCTTGTCGCAATGCATACACAAACCTGAGTCCAATCAATAATTGGAGCAGTCCCATTGACGTGACGGCACACTACCATTACATTACACTACCATTTCATCTGTTTTATAGAAACTCTTTATATGTTAGGGATTTCATTGTATTTTTTTAACTTTTAAGCACAAGTTTAGACAAATAGCTAATAGCTGCTTTCATCTACTTGTACGAGTAAGGAAACACTAAAGCCACTAAATACGATTAGTACTAAACTGTGAACAATTCAATAGCATGGATTCCTTAGTTCCGAAATTCATACCTAGTTCTCACGATTATTTATAGAACCAATTTCAAAAAATTTGAGCGTTCGCTTAGGTTTAAGTAAATTGATAATATACACAGAATATATTAAAAAGATTAGATAAGGTTAACCCAATTTTATTTCATAGGTTGTCACTTCAACATGAAACTTGCAGTTTCAAATCCTATACTTCAGTGTAGGGAGTTGTGACGAATTGTGTACTAGCCTTCTATAATTACAAGAAGAAGGTGGGTGGAAAAATGTTGTCTAATGTGCAGATGTTTGGCTTTAGAAAGAAGCAGGGCTAACCTATTTGAAAACGGCGAAGAACTATAGAAAACTAGTATTGATAATACTACGCACTTTTAAAAGAAAATTATTTGGAGATAAGTTGAAACAGGTAGCTCATTAATACTCGTATCATAAAAAACAGTCTTATATTATAAATTACTAAGAACGGATATATTACTCTAAGGCACCTTAAAGTTAAACAATGGGTTTATAAATTCGTTGCATTGAATTCGTCGCAAAGCCATCCGTAAACTTTAAACTTAGAAACTTAAATAAAAGATTTATTTTTTATTGAAATATTTATTTACATTTAATGCCTTGTATTATTGCATATATAAATTATAGAAGTATACAATAGTGTAGAATATTTTCAAATCCAAAAATTTAATTTATTGGTCTAAAAACCATACAACTATTTGGGTTATTGCCAAATATCGAACATTAGTTATCTCTAGAAGCACCTATGTCAGGAATTGAACCCTATTTAATTTAAACCATGAACTTGCGTCTAAACAAATAAATTCAAAATACTGCATTTCTTTTAGAAGATGTATTTCTTATCATATCATATAGTATATATATTCAGAATAACTACCTTATTATTTATGCATGAAATTCTTTATATGATATCATCGGAGTACATTGCAAATTCGCAGTAAAATGTTTACTTGAAGGTCAAAGCATAAAAAATAATTATAAATTCTGAATTCTGAATTCAGTGAAATTTTTATGAATCATTCGTTATTAGGATATACAGTGTAACACACCTACTCATACTACTTAACAGAACAGAACCGAACCGTCATCAATTCTAATCCAATTTAGCGCTACAAAAATGACATATTTTAGATTGGCACACAACTTGAAGCATATATAAGATATATGAAGCTACTGGCAACGATTCACTTAAACTTGAGATATACTCGTCCGACAAAAAAGACCATATCCATGCAAACTAGGGATAAATGCTGATGTATATGTAAATTAATAACTCGCGTCTCCATACAAAGCAAAACCTATAACTTTTGTTGCCTTCAAAACCCCATAAAGGCAACAAATTAAACTCTGACATTTTTGTTGGCAAAATCTAACATGTCTTGTTGTTCTACGATCAACGATGCTGTATCGAGAAGAATAAAAATAAAATATTTAAATAAAAATAAAGGCATTTAAGATCATAAATTCCACTGGCAGCAGCTTTTAACTAAAACCTTTCATTAGTCTTAAAGCCTTCTTACCATTCCGACCGGCGGATCTCTTGGCTACCTGCTGTTGCAGTGATTTTTTATTAGAAATGATCTTTCTTCTAATTTTTTCAATTCTCTTCTTTTTTGCTCTTATTGGAGTATTTTGTGAATCCCATGTTTTTCAATTCTAATTTAATGTTATTTTACTATAATTTAGTTGTTAAATTAAAACTTTTTTCATTTCAGATTAGGAACATAAAATTTAGATTATTTGCAACGATTTCTTTCTGCCGCTGTCAAAACTGATCCAGCGCAGGGGGAATATAAGACACTTTTCTGCTTGAAATGCAAAATTTATAGAGCAAAATCAGGATACCCATTTAATTAGCTGTCTGGTTCATGTGGCCTAGTATTAAATTTAAATGTTTGATTTAAAAACATAAAATAAACGCCTCACCGCAAATCTTGTTTAACTTTTTTAAACAAACAGCAGCAGCCAAAATTATTTTGTTTTCATTGATGCGGACAAAAGAATGATTACCATATAGTCTATAAGAGTAGAAATAATGTTTGTTACGGCTAGGATGGACATTTTCTTAAAATAAAATCTTCAAGAAATGCAAACAGAAGCAAAACTGAACAGTATCCGAAAAACATCAAATGTTTAAACGCTCAAATCGATGGATTTAAGTCGTCGTCATATTTAGTACTACGAAGTTTTCTTCAATTATAGAATTAACTTCCAGAAGTGCCTTGGATAGACAAGCGAAGATACCACTTTAGATTGAAGTGAGTACACATAATTCAGACGTCAAGTGTCGAAGCAAATCATAAGAAAAGTTTTTGATTGCGCGAAGACTTTGAATCTCGATGGGTACTCATTTGTTCTGCCCATATAGGATAAAGCAGCTATTATCAACACATAGGTACATTAGGAAACTTACAAGTATACAAAGACTATTGGTACTGGTCTACCTAATATATTATGTGTTTCAAGCAATTTCAAATGACATATCATTACAGCAAGTAACGTAAGATACACTGTAACATAACAAGTAACATACACAGTAACACATAGCAATATTTAAATAATTGATAAAAGATAAAATCTGAAAAGATGGGATATTTCTATAAAAGACAGAACACTCATAATATATTACATAATTGTGGTTCAAAAGGAAAAACCTCGCTTAACTTTTACTAGATTACCAATACTCCTAGTCCCTGTTAAGGAGCAAAAGAAAAATAAAATTCTTAACCTTAAATTATAGATCGAAAGGAAATATAAAAAAATAACCTTTTTCATATCACGGCTTCTTTTTTGAATACCACAACTTCAATAGAAGAACTTTAATAGAAGATTTTATTCTAATGAAATATAAGATATATTTTATAAGCAGTGTTGAATTTAAAATTTAAAAAAAAACAATAAAATTCGAACAAATAAATTATACAAAATAAAATAATTAATAATTTATTATTAATAAAGCAATTATAAAATAATCACTTTAAAGTATAAAGTAATTATGAAGTAATTAATTTATTTCCTTATGGTGCCAGGAACTAAGAATGATTTTGATCACTTCACTATTAAGGAAAAATTATAAAGACTACATAGTATACCTGGAATTTAGTTTTGATATATACTCAAACCATAATCATTTATAAATACAAAAGATTACTGAACCAACTATCACATTATGTATTAGTTGTTGATGTAGCATTATATTTAAAAAGTGGTTTTTAGAATAGAATCCTGCTGAAAATGTACATCATATTCACCTTGACAGCATTAAATCTAACATATATAGACAAATAATAAGGTATACCAAAAGCGATCATCCTACCCGCACAAATCATTAATTTAACAAACACTATTATGGACTAGGAGGTATTGAACGTAAAAAAAAACTCCTAATATTATGTGTAGCCTATATATTTAGCCACTGAAATGTTGCAAGCATTCATTTTTCAAAGCCATCTGGCTATTCATTTCAAAAGAGAATATTTGATACAAGTTGCGGCAACAAATCCCCTTAAGTTCAGATAGACATATATGGTTTCTACGCAAGCACCAATATGCACATATCGTCACATCAACTCAGTTGATTAGATTTATTGTATGAATTGCATTTTTTTAATCAATTGAATATTTTATGCATCTATATTTCAATTTTTATTAAACAAATTGACTCAAGTTAAATTGAACATTTTCGAATTCCATGCAAACGCCAATAAGCATATTAAATCATTATTAAAAATTCAAATTATTGAAATCAGTACTGCAAAGTTATTAAGAATTAAAGTAAACTTAATAAGAATTGTAAATATTTCATATATATATTTTCTTGGTCACGTAACGTGGTGGTCAACACATTATACCCGATGAGAATTGTAAGCATTTATTTGTTATAATTTCTTCGCAATAGCCCAAATAATCAATGCGTTACCAATCAACCCACTTGATTTTCATTTATTGTATTAATAGTACTTTTTAAATTTTTACGTATTTATATTTAAGGAGTACACTAAAGTTAAAATATATTCCTTTTTTACTTTTCCAAACTCTATAGAAAATTGTGTAATTTTATAGTTGGTAAGCATATGACTGATGTAGTAGGAAATACAAAATCTATATATAATTGCATATGTGAAGTTCTATTTAAAAATATATGTTTATTTGGAGAATTTGATTGCTAATAGAAAAACGTAGTGGGTTGTTGTCTATGTGTGTAATTTAGGTTTTATAAACTATGTATATACTGGTTTTATTTTAAAACTTGTGTTTTTGTTCAAGTAATTAGTTTATCACTGCTAAATAAACATAGTTTTCAGCCGTGTCGAATAAGTTCCGATGTCTTACACGAACAGTAGTTTGCTATCACCAACCGGTAATATTGATTAAGGTTAGACCATTTGTTACTTGGTGCTTTTATTGGAAGTGTGAACCTTCTTCACCGTATTTTTAGAATTGGGTATTGAAACAAACAATTTCTCACCCGATATATATTCATAATTAAATTCATTACTTTCAATTAAATTTTTGAGTAGAATATATAATTAAAATTTTCTTTTATTTCCCCTCAACATTCAAGCGATCTTTAGTCTTAGAAAAATATTAATCATGATATGAAAGGTTTCATAGGTACTGCGAATAACAGAATATGGAGAAAGTATCTAACATTTATGACTTTTTAAATCTTCTTGTGGGTTACCCTATAAATAATATTGTTGCCATTAATTGTGATAATGTCATTATGTGACGCAGCACTAAATGTTAGAAAGCATATCCTGACATAGAATTTTTGATCAAAATTTTATCTTAAGAATTAAAAGAGCAGATTAACTGCTAAAAGTATGGACATGTCAACCAGTCAATATATATTTATCGATTAATAAGCTTAAATTCAAATCAAAATAAAAAAAACTCTTCATTGACTATTCTGAATTTTTTCTCAAAATTCGAAAGAATTTATGAATAGAAAGACAAGGTCTATACATACAGAGGAATAAGCATAATCCAACTGTGCTTTCTGACAGTCGCATACAAAAATTGTCTATGTACCGTATTTGTTCATTGCATACTTAAAATCTAGATAGAATGTATCTTAAATATTTTTTAAACACTCTAAACCATCAATCATTATGCGTACAAAAAAGTAATTTTAATTTAGCAATAAACTATTAACTGAAAATAATACTAAAATATGTTCCCTCGCCCGACACTCAACTTGATTTATTGAATGCCCAAAGTAAACGATACAG
>NW_024034508.1:0-5596 GCF_002237135.1 Teleopsis dalmanni | reverse complement strand
TCATGTTTGCTGAAACTCAGCTAATAACTTCAATATAAAAATTTTGATTGTACGGAACTATTGCCGCTAACTTCAACTACCACCGAATCAGTTGTAAAATTTGAAATTAAAAAAGCATTTTATCCTCCAACAAAAATTGATTGCAAACGTTTTAAAGTGTTCATACGGTATTTTTCATATTGTATTTGTTAAACGGTCGCTGACATACGGTCTTTACTATACGGTCTTTAACGATGCGTCTGTGTCTCACGGTATTAGTCGAGTATAAAACCATATGCACACGATAACCATTCGTCTACTTTCTAAAGCTATCTACCGTTAGATGCATGTTAAGCGCTTTGAGATGTTAGTTCCTATAAATTTTTTAAAATATATTTTCAAATTTGTATTTGAAACGTCTGCATTGTGAAAAATTATCTGCATTGTGAATAATTGTCAGTCGTATATTTTTTTTTTAAAAAATATAATCACGGTACAATTCAGATTTTTCAGACACAACTATTGGAACTATGAACTTAGTAAAAATCGCTGTTTTAAACAAATATTTAGACTACGAAAATATGCTTAGTTTTCCAGATATCGGAATCTATAAAATTAAAAATTTCTACATAAAACCGTCAACAATCGGATTTTATCTATTTTGATCTAATGTTATGCTGAAGGAGCCGTCTACTCGAGATATTGAGAACAAAAATTATAAAATACACACAACTTTATTTAAAATACTAATAACTACGAACGCTATTCAGCGTTAAGAAGTATATGCAATTTCAAACTGATTGCAGAAACGACGACTAACAATAAATAGACGCGCTAACCAATATTTGGAAAACTGAAATATGCTGGCATATAGACTAGTCGAAAAATTTGTCAAAATAACTAACTCTGCTAAAACCCTTTATCAAGTTGACGTATCCGGAAAATGCGAACCGATATTCCCGATATCCATATTTGTTCTTAATTTTTCTATATTTTTATTAATGTAAATGCTGATAAAGGTATTGCATTTCTCGTATCTCTCTTTAATAATACACATTTTTTGATTAACATAACTATTTTTTATCATCATTATCTGCATCACACATCAAATCAACTGCATGCGTTCGATCATCTGTATCATGTTAATACACAAGTAGACGTATTCTTGGTCATTATAATATAATTATGTTAGTGGATCTGCACTGTACACTCTTAGGAGATTTACAGTATTTCTCAAATATTGGACCTAGATTACAATATTTTATCTCTTCATTTAATATGAGATGTCCAAATAGATACTTCTCCCAGCACATCTCATCATTTTCCCATTAAATCAACAAGTTAAGTTTTCAGTTTTTTAAGGTGAGAGTTTAACCTGGAGTGACCTGTCAAGGTTCCTGTATTAAGTTTTGAATTATTTTTTCTTGGCTGTTAAAATCCTAAATCCTTAATCGATATTCTTAGATCGTTTTAGGTTGAAAATCTCTATAAACGATTTCGAGAGGGATAGCTATTGTTAATTATGGAGTTATACATTTGAATGGGTGAGAAGAAAACTCTTCATTTAAATCTATAGAATGGGTTTGGGTCTACAGCTACTAAAGCTGCCCCGTTTATTAGCAATTCTTTATGGTTTTAAGTTAAATTATGTAATGAAAGCAGACTTTTTGTAAATATAGGCAGAATAAGTTATTTGAAAACGAATTTAGTTATATTATTGAGTAGAAATTCAATTTATAAATGGCAGTCTTGTGCATGGGTTACTATTTATATTGTGAGTATTGGTAACCTTAAGTGTTATTAAGTGTCAACTGACATTTCTACTGGAATGTTTTGACTCTTTAACGCGATTTGTGTTGTTTACTGAAAATTAAGAGTTGTGTCTCAGCAAAAACATAAAATTAACTTCTAAAAACTTTGCCTCCGATAATGAGGCGCAAGTACAAGTGCATGACTTAACATAGTACCACTTTTGGTTATGAAGCTTTATTAGTCGCAATTACGAAATGGTAATATAATATATAGTTTATAGTTATTTTGGAGAAAAATAAAACTACAGTTATGTTAAATCTAAATATAAATCTAAAATAAAAATAAAATAATGAGGTTTTATCAGTACATTAAAAGAAAATTTGTACAATTTTGATAGATTAAAAACATGACGCGGCCCGCACAGGCATTAGCTGCGAGATGCATGTGGCCCGGGGGTCCTGGTTTGGACAGCCCTGAATGATCTACTGTATGGGTCCAAAATAAATTAAATTCAAGACAATTTCTTCACTTTCGAAACGATGGTCACCTATTCTTTTGAAAAAACTAGCTATATGTTAGCAGTGCTATAAGAAACTTTAATTCTGAATAGTATAGATTTATTTATTTTCGAGAAGTATTGGTAGAACTGAATACCATTACAAAGCAAGATGTTAAAACATGAAAACAACGTATAAATGGGTCATTCTTATTTATTTGAACTAAAGAATTTACAACTAGTCACATAAAAGACTAATTATATGAACAATGAATTATATCTATGGAAGAAACTATTTCTACGTTCACATGTTTGGAGATTTATTAAGCGGAATGGAAAAAATACTATAATATATAATTCAACATATGCAAAACTGTGCAGATCATAAAGTTTACTATTTTGAAAAATGATAGAAGTATTGGTAATGACAAATTTTTTTTAGTATCAAGTTTACAACCTATATAGTATATAGTACCACCTATTATTTTACTTGTCAACAGTTGATCATTAACTTTATATGTTGCTGATCATTGATTTTCATGCTCAAAAATAAAGTGCCAACCATTATTTAATTAACGCTATATATCATTTTCAATGCTGTTATGCAATATGTGCTTTTTATGGACTAATATAGAAAACTCATTAAAATTATATTTATTTTAATGATCTGTTCCATATGTGATCTTCAAGTTAATACGGGTAGATGGCAATGATAAAAATATATAAAATTTTGAAAATTTATATTGTATATGATCTTAGAATAATTAAAATTTTGACGTGTAAAAAAGGCAACATTAAAAAAGAGACTCAAAATTTTTAAAACTAAAATCTACGGTCTTCATTCGTACAGCAAAGTAATTGTAGAATTCTTTATTAAATCTACAAAACCGAAATTGCTTTCTTGTCAAATCTTAAAATAGATAAAATGTTTCTTTTTTGAAACTCTGTTAAAAAGTCAATTGCTATGATTTATTTTGTGCTAATAAATCGTAAAAATCTTAATTTCATAGCTACTCACATAAAAAAATTATTAATTAAACTCTTCGCTACTTTATTTATGTAATTAAGCCATGCGCGCAGCTTCATCGCTTGTGTTTAGTTAAAATAGAAATAGAAAAAAAAAAAATTTTTATTAAATTTAAATTACTTGCTATAATTTATCCGCTGCTCTTTCAGTCATATGCAAAAATATTTATATTTTGCAGACCATGCGAATTGTCCAAAGTTGGTCATTTACAAGCACCTGTGAATCATTTGTTCAGAACGAAAGACCTTGCTACACTTGTAAAGCGCGCCGTGCAGAATAATTTACATGGACCGCCGCATTCGACAAAAACGGAAAAACGAAACGATATTTTTATTACAAATGCTAAACTTTATTGGATTGGATTTGTTTGTTATAATGAAATATGGATGGGTTTTGAGCAAAGAGCAGATCAGTAAAAACAAACAAAACTTCAAATTCAAATTAAAATTAAAATAATAAAGTTGAAAAATAATGAAGTCGCATTGCCGCATTGCCGCAATAGTGCTCGCTTTTTGTTTTAATGTTAAAATTGCTCCAAATTAAAGTGCACACATGACCACGGAGCCAAGTGCGGCTTAAACGGATTTGTCAGCGCGGTTGCAGTGGTTCAAGCACCTGTTGAAAATTGTATCTGAGATTTACTGTAGCTTCTTGGCTTCTCGAGTTTATCGATTTATAAAGTGTTGCGTTACGTTGACTTTTGATATTGAATGGCAGTGCACCGATTTGTGACCCTGATCGATGCTTCATTGGATTCATTTACTCGTTTGCGATTGCTCAAACTGCATTCATATTTTCTGAGATATTCGATTTCAATTCCAATTTCGATGGTTTGCAAATATTTTGTGTTTTATCCGCAGCCGTTACTCTTCTTTGACAATCACGTCGATTTTGTCCATTTTGTTGATGGTTAACACGAAAAAGTTACTATTTTATGTTGTGTTGATTCCATTGAAGGTACACCATGACTTGGAACACTTAACAGCAATCTAATAATTTTTGCTGTTCAAATATTTGTACTTATTTTTCTAATAAAATGTTTATTTTTCTATTTACACTGATGAGTTCGTTTGTTGTGAGCTATTTGACCTTATGGAAAATATATTTGCACATTAATTTTAATCAAATTTATAATATTTCTTTATATAAATTTGTTGAAAAAATTTTAGCAGAATATAAATTTTATTCGATCAAATGGGAATGTCATTAGCAATTTTATTGTTTTTACAAATCGCTGGCAATTTTAGTGTTGAAAGCATTTTGATATTCATTTTTCAATCATCAATCAAGATAAAAGGTTAAACGCTTTGCAGAAAATAATTTGTATAATAAATTTGACAGTATTTTACAAAAACCTTCAATGAATTTTGACAATATCTGAGTCATGTGATCAGAAATACTATAAACTTCATTCCAAAGTACTTTACATTTTTAATAAAATTTATATTGATTTATTATTCAACCGTGTTAATCCTTCTCATCGTTTATTAGTGCTTATCAATACGGGTTACAAACTACTCGCTCTACCATTGTCCACGAAAATAACATCGACAACCAGTTTCTCTTTGTCGATTATAAATCAGCTTTCGATAGCCTCAAAAGTGATTAGCCTCAATGTCTGAGCTCAGTATTCCTACAAAGTGAATACGACTCTGTAGAAAGACGTTGAGCAATACTCGTAGCTCCAACGGGGTACGATCAAACCACTCGAAATATTTTGATATTGTGAGAGACTTCAGACAATATAATTACTAACATGAAATCGCTTCAATTATGCATGGAGGTGATGATACGCAGTGCAGGTGTTTATGGTGATGGCACAATATTCTACAAATGTAACCAGCTCCTTGCTTACGCAGTAACTGCCTGTGCTGCAATCAAAAAGAAATCTGTGAAAATGACTGAACTGACAAATTAGGCCGAAACCTAATATATGTCGGATATTGGCAGAAATGTGCGTCGTTTAAAAGCCGAACTGGTGGCTAGCGACTATACTTTAGAATCTGAAAAGGATTTTATATGCGTTTCGAATCTGTGATTACAATACAATGCTTTACGAGATCGTCTGAATTATACCCCAACAAAATATAGTCAATTTAATAGCCTTAGTTTTATAACTTAGTGTTTCGTACAGAATATTGCAAAACTATTAAATTACAACCATAATAAACAACGATTTTTGGGATCATATATCTTCAATAGTGTTGGCGATAAAACCATTACGATTGATGGGGATCGTCCCAATTTAATGTTTTAAGAATTCTATGTTCGATCTGTGTTGTCACACAATGATTTTAATAAGATGACGCTGTAATTCATATTGTGATATAAAAAACAAAAAA
>NW_024034507.1:0-5599 GCF_002237135.1 Teleopsis dalmanni | reverse complement strand
AAAGTTGAAGGACGAAAGTCGAAGGATTCCTTTTCCTTCGACTAAGTAGTTGAAGTTAATATTATTTCATATTTTCAATTTCTTACTTTAATATAAATTTTTGTATAAATCATTTATTTGTAAATTAAACTATGCAATTTATTTAAAAACAAAATATTTGTTTTAATATTTGAGAATTTTTCTCATTTTCCAAAATTCATGAGTTCTCCAAATATCCTTGTAAGAAAATATGCAAACAACTTTTTGCAACTAAAAACTTTTTGCAATTTCTTAGGTAGTCAAGTAAATGTACTTTAAGAATTTTAGTAATAAATACTTTCCAAAGTAAATATAGAATATTGAATTTTAATTATAAATGTAGCATTAAAACTAGTTTTTATTCACATATAAAGTCCAAGACTAAATATTCAAAACTAAAACAAATACAATTTACAATATGTAATAGTTAAATTCTGTACGAATAATTAAACTTTACTAAATAATGTAATATTTTGTATATTTTTATTGTAGATTTTAAATTATTATAGCTCTAAGCTAAAAAATTTCAATTACCAATTATTTACCAATAGGCCAGGAATATTCATAAAGTTTTTTAGTTCATTAAATTCATTTAACATTATTTTGAATAGTTATGATATCAATGCATGAAGTCTTAAAAATATCAAGATTAATTTAATTGAAATAAAAATTAATAAAATCAAACAGTAATAAAAAAGCGTGTCTATTGGATTGTTAGGAAAGTAAGTTCGTAACTTACATAAACTTACATAAACGTAATATGAACTTTGGCTTAACACATAATTTAACACCCATTTTACACGAATAATTGACATAAAACGCCTTATAAAAAAATGTTCCAAAAATTTTGGACATTGCACAAAAATGTTCCAAACATTTTGGACACTGTAGAAAATTTTTTTTAAATAGAGTTTTGTTAATTTTTCTTGCGAAATAGATGTAAGTAATAAGTTTGAACCACATTAACAACTGATATGAACGAAGCTTATTAGCATTAAAGTTTAATTGTCGACAAAAATTTTTGTTTGGTGTTCCTTCAAATATGGAATGTCATAAACAGTATTTTCGACACATTTCCTTTTTTGAAAGTTACAAAAATTTCTCTTTGTTTAACAAAAAATAAGTCGATTTGGATGAACTGACAAAATAACAGTGCTATATTCCGTTGCAAAAGCACGTTCTTGCAAATTTAAAGCTGAAAATGCATCTTTTTCTGAATGACCAATTGAAACTGATAAAAATGAACACTAAAATAAAGGCGCTGATTAAAGCAATCCACCGAATAATAAATAATGAAATAGCATGAAGATCAAATTGATCCAATACGACTATATGAAACGCCTGCCTTAATTCAATTTCAAAACTCAAAATATGGAATACACATGTTTTTATTGAAATTGTATCAATCACATTAACGCTTTCAATTCTTACCCTTGAGCAGAAAAGAGAAGTTTAAGTTTCGTAAAAACCAATTTAAAAACCAATTCTATTGACTGAGCAATTCTATTGATTACGCGAGGTAGAAACTGAAAAGCCAGAGCACATGCAAAAGATGTATTGCGTATTAAATACTTGATAAAAAGTAAGCAATGCTTTAACATTGTATATTTTTTAATTATTGCAACCAAAAAAAACTTAAATGATTAATTGATATGATAAATATATCAATATTGATCACTAATCATAATATTCAAGATAATTAGTATACCAGTAAGACTTTAGAAAGTGGTTCAATAAAAGTAGAGATTCCCCTTTTTCAAAAAGAACCAAAAACTAAGACCATTTGAAGCCAATTTTTAAAGCCGACAAGAAATAATAAAAAACTAAAAAAATATTTTATTAACATAAAAGTAAGAATACTACTTTCCGAACAATCCGATATATTAACACTTCCAGAAAAATATAATTGCTTATTTAAATAAAAACTAACCAACTGGACTGTAAATTTATTTGAATAAAATTAGTGATCTTTTTTCTACTTTCACTTTAATTTCAATTTATTAGCTATAATTATATTATTAATTTTAGACGTGAATACATACATATGTATATATTTTGTTTATATTTATTAGTTTTATTTTATTACAATAAATTCAACACATTCAAATTTGTAAATATTAGATACTTAAGTAAAAAAAAACATAAAATCTAATAACTCATTATACATTACATGTTTTATAAAAATATAAATAATTGTTAAAATATAATACATATTAAAAAAATGTGACATTAAGTCCTCAAAAATAGTTAATTCAAATTAAGAAAACAATTAAAATTTTCTCTTCTCAGTGTACTTAACTACTTAAAATTTAACCGAGACTTTGTTATGAATTGATGTATGTGATGAATAGTTTGCATTATTATAAATGCAAAATACATGAAAAAAAAACACGAAATATATTTATAAATATTTAAAAAAAAACCAAAACTGATTTAGTGTTGCTCTAGACATAATCAAAACGCACAGAACTCACAAAAAAAATTTCACAACTGAATTATCTATGTTATTTATAAATTCGTCAAAGTGGTACGAGTATTAACTCCAGAATCAGAAAGACAAGTATCACCGAAACCCTTTGTACATAAGAAAATTAAATCATAAGGAGAGGGACATCTTACAATAAGAGCTCTAAGGTAACACAGCATACCAAAACAGATCTAGGTGAAGTCTATCATAGACTTCCTTTGGAACATAACCTAACCTAATCCAAAGATATATACAGATATGTCAAAACAACATATTCAGATATTATTCAGATATCAAACTCTTTTAAAAGAGCTGACCAAATTTAATTGAAACTGAGTTATCAACTCCTTGTGACTCTTAAACACAATAAATTGCAACACTAAATTACTATGTAATTAGAAGTCATATTGAACATATTATGAAAGATAATAAAAAAATAGTATGTCGAGCTATAAGGAAACAGAAATATCTTAAGACAAAAAAGAGAAATAAATAAAGTTGAGATACACGTTAAACGAAATTTAAGTTATTGTTAAGTCTTATAAAATATAAATTCAAAAAAAAAAAATTACAATTATTGTAAGATTTTTAATACTATAATTAATTTTAAAAACAAACAACAAAAGACGAAACCAATTAAATTAAATAAAAAACTGTCATAAAAAAGTTTTATCTTAAAATTAGCAGTAAAGCAAAAGAAACAAAAATAAATGAAGATTATTATTTAAAACATTAATTAATTGCAAAATAATTGTCAAAGAAATGTAAACGATATTATACTAATGATTTAAGTCAAAAGGTCAAGGATCAATATATAAAATACATCATTTGTATTGCCTATTTTGCAGTAAATAATTATAAAAAAAAAAACCTAAATAATTATATTTAATAAAGTATTTATAAACGTTTTTAACTACCTATACTAAAATAAAAAACAAGGACAACTTGGAAGAAGAAAAAGAAGAGAATACTGATTGAATTAATATTAAATTATTATTGATTAATTCAATAATATTATATTATTATAATTATCATAAAATAAAACAAAAATTTACTAAATGCAAATTATTGAAAAAGTGAATTGAAATAAAAATGCCAGTGTATAAAATAAGTGAAATAAATGTCTTTCAATTTTATCTTATTTATCCAATAGAGAATGAATAAATGGTAATAGTGAGAAAATTTTTAAATTCAAAAAAAATTTCTGAATCAAAGATACTCTGGGACTGACCATACAATATATGACTGTATAATATAATCCGACTGAAATATCAATCATATAAAGTGGTCTTTAGAAAACATTTTTTTTTCTATTCTAAATAGGTGGCTTGTCATAGGACATATTAACTAAAATAATTACAAAAACATATGTTAAAAAAATATAAGTTGGAAATAAAATATAAATCAAAAAGATATATAAGTTAAAAAAAAATGTAAGCTCAAATCAAAACAAGTATAAGAAAAAAAGAAAAACCAGCAAAAAATTAATATTAAAAATCAAAAACAAAATTAATAGAAAAACGAAATAACAAATAGAAGAAGAAAATAAATAAGTGTAGGTAAATTCAAGGGTTCTAATTCTCTTAGATCGGCAACAAACATATGCCGTTGGCTGCTCCTACCATCCACCTGACACCATAGATTCGCCATCACTGTATAGAATGTGAAATTAATGGAAAGGAATTAATTTTCAGTTTATTTATTCCTTTAAACGCTAATTATGAGATCAAAGCGTTATGATCACAAAATATTCTATAATCTAATATAGATAAAGAATAAAAACAAAAAGTCCTTTGTAGTATTTACTAGAATAATATAATAAAACTAAGAAAGTATAATCATCACAAAAATCATAAGTGAAGTTTTCGTTTTTTCTTTTATTTTTTTTTTTTTATTAGTTTTCTTGTCAACAGACCTTTTCACTATTTATGTATATGCATGTAAAATAAAAAAACTCTGCTACACTATAAAAAAAAGGAACATCTAAACTACATAAGAGAACAAACATTTTTTGCAGTTTTGTTGTTTTTTTGCGTTTGAATACCACAAGATTAAATAAACGCTCAACAAATAAAAGCAACTTCAGTGGTAGCCACAAAAGTTGACTTGCTTGCGCTTTTGCAATTTTCAACTTTAAGCAAACTGCGCAACAGCCGCAGAGTTGAGAACACAAATAACCAATAAAAAAAATACAAGCAATAGCCTGCAAATTATACATACTTTAGGGATAGCAACGGGCGAACAGCGCATAAAGCAGAATTCTAAAACATTCTGCATTAAACGAACTCCGAATAAAGCAAAAACATTAAATGAAGAAAAATCTAGAAGAAAAAAACCGAATAGCCGACGCCGATGTGAATAGCCGAAGTAGACCGAATGCTTGAAATCAAGTGCAACATGAAGCACAAAAAAAGTGCATAAAATACATTTTCACAATATAAGAACGTTGATTAATTTGTTTAATAAATATTTTTATAAATATATTCATACAAATAAAGAAGCAATACAACTTACGCAGATTAATTCGTTTTTAATTCCAATTATCAAAAGGTTTAGCAAACCTCACATACCATCAAGGTAACGGTAAACTTTACCAAATGTTCTTTAAGAAAACAAAATCTTTTTTGCTATTGTCTTAATTCTCACTTCTCGTCTTAATTTAAACAATTACATTACTTATATTAATATATTATTTAAATATTAATTTTTAGATTTTGCTTTAAAACTTCACTCGGCTAAAATCTTACGACGTCCGCGCAAAAAACTTGCGGAGTCAACACTCGCACAGCTTAAATAAAATAACCGGATATTGGAAATTGTCAAATGTCATTAGAGGCGCTACCTGGCGTTAAAACTGAGTAATTAATGACTTCGCAGTGTTGCAATCGTATAAAATACTATTCAATTGAAATTTGTTAAAGCGATGTCCATGCATTGCAATAAAATTTTTAAAATTTTAATATAAAATTTATTTTTTACGAACATAAAAATCAAGTACGGCTTTGGGTCAGTTGGTAAAGGTGCATTGTCTTTGAGCTTCACATTTGGCAGGGACGAGTTCGATTCCTGGTGCCTGCAGTCTCAAGAAATTATTCACGAATAATTAAATACAAA
>NW_024034506.1:0-5600 GCF_002237135.1 Teleopsis dalmanni | reverse complement strand
ACCTATTCGATCGGAGAAGTGAAAGTGTTTATAATAACATTTAAGACATTTAAGGCATTCCTTGTAGATTTGGTCAATATAAATTCCTTTCTGATTTTCACTAATGGAATCAAATTTAAAGTTAAAATTTATCAATCAAAGCGCTATTCTTTAAATTTTTGAACTCAGTTAATTGTCGATATTGTTGGAGTTACTTATTTTAATTTATTTTACTTTATTTCAAAAACTATTTTCCTTACCTTAAAAAAATATAAGTTGGAATGTTGACTAAATTGTATTCCAGATTGAAGATTGAATAAGATATTGGTACTCTCTAATATAGAAAAAGAATCCGATTTATTAATTAATCAAATAGTAAATAAAAACCAAATTATACATACCTATTCGATCGGAGAAGTGACAGTTTTTATAATAACATTTAAGACATTTAAGGCATTTAAGGCACCCTTCCTTGTAGATTTGGTCAATATAAATTCTATTTTCATGATTCCACTAGGGAATCAAAAATTTAAAGTTAAATTTAGTCCATCACGCTATTCTTTAAATTTTTGAAACTCAGTTAATTGCGATAATTGTTGAATGTTAACTTATTTTATTTAATTTTATATTACTCAAAAAATTATTTTCCTTAACTTAAAAAAAAATATAATCTGGGAATGTTGATAAATTGCTACTTCCAATTGAATAAGTATGTATTCTACTCTAATATAGAAAAAGAATCCGATTTTAATTAAATAATAAAATAGTAATAACAAACCAAATTATACATACCTATTCGATCGGAGAAGTGAAAGTGTTTATAATAACATTTAAGGCATTTAAGTCATTTAAGGCACCCTTCCTTGTAGGTTTGGTCAATATAACTTGTTTTCTGATTTTCACTAAGGGAATCAAATTTAAAGTTAAATTTTATCAATCAAGCGCTATTCTTTAAATTTTTGAACTCAGTTAATTGTCGATATTGTTGGAGTTACTTATTTTAATTTATTTTACTTTATTTCAAAAACTATTTTCCTTACCTTAAAAAAAATATAAGTTGGTATGTTGACTAAATTGTATTCCAGATTGAATAAGATATTGGTACTCTCTAATATAGAAAAAGAATCCGATTCATTAATTAATAAAATAGTAAATAAAAACCAAATTATACATACCTATTCGATCGGAGAAGTGAAAGTGTTTATAATAACATTTAAGACATTTAAGGCACCCTTCCTTGTAGATTTGGTCAATATAAATTCCTTTCTGATTTTCACTAAGGGAATCAAATTTAAAGTTAAAATTTATCCATCAAAGCGCTATTCTTTAAATTTTTTGAACTCAGTTAATTGTCGATATTGTTGGAGTTACTTATTTTAATTTATTTTACTTTATTTCAAAAACTATTTTCCTTACCTTAAAAAAAATATAAGTTGGAATGTTGACTAAATTGTATTCCAGATTGAAGATTGAATAAGATATTGGTACTCTCTAATATAGAAAAAGAATCCGATTTATTAAATAATAAAATAGTAAATAAAAACCAAATTATACATACCTATTCGATCGGAGAAGTGAAAGTGTTTATAATAACATTTAAGGCATTTAAGGCATTTAAGTCATTTAAGGCACCCTTCCTTGTAGGTTTAGTCAATATAAATTGTTTTCTGATTTTCACTAAGGGAATCAAATTTAAAGTTAAATTTTATCAATCAAGCGCTATTCTTTAAATTTTTGAACTCAGTTAATTGTCGATATTGTTGAAGTTACTTATTTTAATTTATTTTATATTATCTCAAAAATTATTTTCCTTACCTTAAAAAAAAATAAGTTGGAATGTTGACTAAATTGTATTCCAGATTGAATAAGATATTGGTACTCTCTAATATAGAAAAAGAATCCGATTTATTAAATAATAAAATAGTAAATAAAAACAAAATATACATACCTATTCGATCGGAGAAGTGAAAGTGTTTATAATAACATTTAAGACATTTAAGGCATTCCTTGTAGATTTGGTCAATATAAATTCCTTTCTGATTTTCACTAATGGAATCAAATTTAAAGTTAAAATTTATCAATCAAAGCGCTATTCTTTAAATTTTTGAACTCAGTTAATTGTCGATATTGTTGGAGTTACTTATTTTAATTTATTTTACTTTATTTCAAAAACTATTTTCCTTACCTTAAAAAAATATAAGTTGGAATGTTGACTAAATTGTATTCCAGATTGAAGATTGAATAAGATATTGGTACTCTCTAATATAGAAAAAGAATCCGATTTATTAATTAATCAAATAGTAAATAAAAACCAAATTATACATACCTATTCGATCGGAGAAGTGACAGTTTGAAAGTGTTTATAATAACATTTAAGGCATTTAAGTCATTTAAGGCACCCTTCCTTGTAGGTTTGGTCAATATAAATTCTATTCTGATTTTCACTAAGGGAATCAAATTTAAAGTTAAATTTTATCAATCAAGCGCTATTCTTTAAATTTCTGAACTCAGTTAATTGTCGATATTGTTGAAGTTACTTATTTTAATTTATTTTCTATTATCTCAAAAATTATTTTCCTTACCTTAAAAAAAATATAAGTTGGAATGTTGACTAAATTGTATTCCAGATTGAATAAGATATTGGTACTCTCTAATATAGAAAAAGAATCCGATTTATTAATTAATAAAATAGTAAATAAAAACCAAATTATACATACCCATTCGATCGGAGAAGTGAAAGTGTTTATAATAACATTTAAGGCATTTAAGGCATCCTTCCTTGTAGATTTGATCAATATAAATTCTATTCTGATTTTCACTAGGAACAAATTAAAGTTAAATTTTATCAAATCAAGCCTATTCTTTAAATTTTGAACTCAGGTTAAATTCCGAATAGTTGAAGTTACTTAATTTAAATTTATTTTAATACTCAAAAATTATTTTCCTTACCTTAAAAAAAATATAAGTTGGAATGTTGACTAAATTGTATTCCAGATTGAATAAGATATTGGGACTCTCTAATATAGAAAAAGAATCCGATTTATTAAATAATAAAATAGTAAATAAAAACCAAATTATACATACCCATTCGATCGGAGAAGTGAAAGTTTTTATAATAACATTTAAGGCATTTAAGGCATCCTTCCTTGTAGATTTGGTCAATATAAATTCTTTTCTGATTTTAACTAAGGGAATCAAATTTAAAGTTAAAATTTATCAATCAAGCGCTATTCTATAAATTTTTGAACTCAGTTAATTGTCGATATTGTTGAAGTTACTTATTTTAATTTATTTTATATTATCTCAAAAATTATTTTCCTTACCTTAAAAAAATATAAGTTGGAATGTTGACTAAATTGTATTCCAGATTGAAGATTGAATAAGATATTGGTACTCTCTAATATAGAAAAAGAATCCGATTTATTAATTAATAAAATAGTAAATAAAAACCAAATTATACATACCTATTCGATCGGAGAAGTGAAAGTGTTTATAATAACATTTAAGACATTTAAGGCATTTAAGGCACCCTTCCTTGTAGATTTGGTGAATATAAATTCCTTTCTGATTTTCACTAATGGAATCAAATTTAAAGTTAAAATTTATCAATCAAAGCGCTATTCTTTAAATTTTTGAACTCAGTTAATTGTCGATATTGTTGGAGTTACTTATTTTAATTTATTTTACTTTATTTCAAAAACTATTTTCCTTACCTTAAAAAAAATATAAGTTGGAATGTTGACTAAATTGTATTCCAGATTGAATAAGATATTGGTACTTTCTAATATAGAAAAAGAATCCGATTTATTAATTAATAAAATAGTAAATAAAAACCAAATTATACATACCTATTCGATCGGAGAAGTGAAAGTGTTTATAATAACATTTAAGACATTTAAGGCATTTAAGGCACCCTTCCTTGTAGATTTGGTCAATATAAATTCCTTTCTGATTTTCACTAATGGAATCAAATTTAAAGTTAAAATTTATCAATCAAAGCGCTATTCTTTAAATTTTTGAACTCAGTTAATTGTCGATATTGTTGGAGTTACTTATTTTAATTTATTTTACTTTATTTCAAAAACTATTTTCCTTACCTTAAAAAAAATATAAGTTGGAATGTTGACTAAATTGTACTCCAGATTGAATAGGATATTGGTACTCTCTAATATAGAAAAAGAATCCGATTTATTAATTAATAAAATAGTAAATAAAAACCAAATTATTCATACCTATTCGATCGGAGAAGTGAAAGTGTTTATAATAACATTTAAGACATTTAAGGCATTTAAGGCACCCTCCCTTGTAGATTTGGTCAATATAAATTCCTTTCTGATTTTCACTAATGGAATCAAATTTAAAGTTAAAATTTATCAATCAAAGCGCTATTCTTTAAATTTTTGAACTCAGTTAATTGTCGATATTGTTGGAGTTACTTATTTTAATTTATTTTACTTTATTTCAAAAACTATTTTCCTTACCTTAAAAAAATATAAGTTGGAATGTTGACTAAATTGTATTCCAGATTGAAGATTGAATAAGATATTGGTACTCTCTAATATAGAAAAAGAATCCGATTTATTAATTAATCAAATAGTAAATAAAAACCAAATTATACATACCTATTCGATCGGAGAAGTGACAGTTTTTATAATAACATTTAAGACATTTAAGGCATTTAAGGCACCCTTCCTTGTAGATTTGGTCAATATAAATTCCTTTCTGATTTTCACTAAGGGAATTAAATTTAAAGTTAAAATTTATCAATCAAAGCGCTATTCTTTAAATTTTTGAACTCAGTTAATTGTCGATATTGTTGGAGTTACTTATTTTAATTTATTTTATATTATCTCAAAAATTATTTTCCTTACCTTAAAAAAAATATAAGTTGGAATGTTGACTAAATTGTATTCCAGATTGAATAAGATATTGGTACTCTCTAATATAGAAAAAGAATCCTATTTATTAATTAATAAAATAGTAAATAAAAACCAAATTATACATACCCATTCGATCGGAGAAGTGAAAGTGTTTATAATAACATTTAAGGCATTTAAGTCATTTAAGGCACCCTTCCTTGTAGGTTTGGTCAATATAAATTCTATTCTGATTTTCACTAAGGGAATCAAATTTAAAGTTAAATTTTATCAATCAAGCGCTATTCTTTAAATTTCTGAACTCAGTTAATTGTCGATATTGTTGAAGTTACTTATTTTAATTTATTTTCTATTATCTCAAAAATTATTTTCCTTACCTTAAAAAAAATATAAGTTGGAATGTTGACTAAATTGTATTCCAGATTGAATAAGATATTGGTACTCTCTAATATAGAAAAAGAATCCGATTTATTAATTAATAAAATAGTAAATAAAAACCAAATTATACATACCCATTCGATCGGAGAAGTGAAAGTGTTTATAATAACATTTAAGGCATTTAAGGCATTTAAGTCATTTAAGGCATCCTTCCTTGTAGGTTTGGTCAATATAAATTCTATTCTGATTTTCAGTAAGGGAATCATATTTAAAGTTAAATTTTATCAATCAAGCGCTATTCTTTAAATTTTTGAACTCAGTTAATTGTCGATATTGTTGAAGTTACTTATTTTAATTTATTTTACT
>NW_024034504.1:0-5602 GCF_002237135.1 Teleopsis dalmanni | reverse complement strand
AAAAAAAAAAAAAAAAAAAAAAAAAAAAAAAAAAAAAAAAAAAAAAAAAAAAAAAAAAAAAAAAAAAAAAAAAAAAAAAAAAAATTTCGTGTATCCAAATGAACAATATAAAAGACGTAATAAATAAATCGAAAGGATACACAAAGTTAAAACATTGCGAAAACTGCGGAAGCAGTACACACAACACCAAACAGTGCCATAATAAAAAATAAAAAAAAAAAAAAAAAAAAAAAAAAAAAAAAAAAAAAAAAAAAAAAAAAAAAAAAAAAAAAAAAAAACAAAAAAAAAAGAAAAAAAAAAAAAAAAAAAAAAAAAAAAAAAAATAAAAAAAAAAAAAAGGATAAAAAAAAAAGAACAAGAAAAAAAAAGGAAAAAGAAAAAAAAAAAAAAAAAAAAAAAAAAAAAAAAAAAAAAAAAAAAAAAAAAAAAAAAAAAAAAAAAAAAAAAAAAAAAAAAAAAAAAAAAAAAAAAAAAAAAAAAAAAAGAAAAAAAAGAAAAAAAAAGAAAAAAAAAGAAAAAAAAGAAAAAAAAAGAAAAAAAAAGAAAAAAAAAGAAAAAAAAAGAAAAAAAAAGAAAAAAAAAGAAAAAAAAAGAAAAAAAATATGTAAAAATGGTTATTAACAAATAGTTTGGTGAAATCTTATTTAGATGATGTCTAGTATGCATTTAGATCGGTACAGTAAAAATTTTTGCTGTAGCATCATCTGACGCAGTAAGGATAATATTTTCCGATGCTTTATATTTAAAATGATGTATTGCAGCTACATGTCCACTTAGTTTAAAGATTTTAGAGCCAGTACGCACATCGTATCCAAAGATGTTGCCGTCTATGGTAGCCGCTGCTAAAGTATGTTCATTTAACCACTCCAAGCTGAAGATAAAAAAAAATAAAAATGAAATGATTCTATTAATATACATTTTGTACATACTGAGTAATTGTTTCTTTCGTTTCGCACGACGAATGCAAGGCATATATAGACCAGTCCCACACTTGAACTTGGCTATCCGATGTGCTTGTTGCAACTAAATTTAAATCTGAGGATGGTGAAAAAGCGGCAGATACAGCGCGCCCGATAGCTTGTACAGCACCAACAGTGCCATTATTATTACAAAACAAGACTTCACCTTAATGATAATTATTGTTTATTTTTTTTTTTTTGTAAAATTGAACATAACTATTTACCATCAAATCCACCAGAAACATATATAGGATAATATTTGTGACACGCGACTGCTCTATATGGTGAATCAAGCTTACATATGGTGTGTAGAACACAACACATTTTTATGTTCCATAATTTTATCTTACTGGTATATGAGAGAAACAATTTATCACCATCATGTGTAATTGCACCATCTATACAGCGTTCTTTTTCGCCGGGATATAACTTCACATCACCACTTGGTATACAGAACATAAATGCATCACCACTAGCTCCGCCAGCGAATAGCGTTTGTGTAGTATGATGCCAGCGTAACCAAGTCATTTCATCACCCATTGCGTATTGCCAAACGCATTGAAGAGGAACATAATATTCTGACTCATCAGCCGGAGGAGTTAATACACTAAAAGCAAAAAGCTTACCAGCGCTATCACCTGTTGCTAAATATGTGCCATCAGGACTGAAGTGTACATTCGTTATTCTGTCGTTATGTAGCGAAATGCACTGTAAAACTTGTCCGTCTTTAGTATTCCATAAAAACGCTCTGTCGTCTTCTCCGCTGGTAATCGCCAATTTAAGATGAGGATGTAGATCGCAGGAGTGCACAGTTGAATTATGATTAGCAAAACTTAAAATAGAATTATGTTCTATAGCAATTTTTTCTCTCTCTTCATCACTTTCTCCACCATCGTTGAGATTTGGGATTTGATCTAATAAGTCAATGTATATTTCCTCCATTTCATGTTCTTCAAAAAATGCTTCCTCCTCTACTAATAGCATTTCATCAAAATCATCATCCTCTATTTCTGGGTCTCGCCTTGGTATATTTTCCCGCATAATTTTTTGTATCACTGAATTAATGCGCACCAACAATAAACAGTTTTATCAAAATGCTGACACTTGAAAACCAAACGGAATTCCAACAACAATTGTCATTTTGTAGATGTCAGATTAAAAACAACGTAGAGTTGCCAACTCTAAATAATTATGTTGTTATGCCAATTACGTACGTATAATGAACGTAATAGTACCCATACACTTAATAAGCAGCTTGCAAAACTTTTTTGCTTGAAGCTTATATTAGTGGCTGCTATTATGAAACTTTTACCGATAGACGATATACTTTTATCTAGTCGATTGGTAAGCAAATTTGGTATTATGAAACTTGATAGACAAACATGTGCACTATTGTGAATGATATCAGGGTTTTAGAGCGTGCAGCTTTAATCGAACTTATTTTGTTAGTTTGTTTGTTGTGTATTCGCTAAGAAACATTAAAATTGAATTCAAATTCTTTTTCAATTAAATAAAAATATATTTTATTAATACGCAATTATTATTTAATATTACATTACATTAACAAACAAAAGTAATATATTAAAATTAAGCTTTAATATTCTAAAAATAAGTATGTTTATATTTTTTTATATTAATTTTAATATTTTTATAATTTGTAGTTATATTTACATTACATGTATATTAAATTAATTTAGTAAAATTCATATATTTTTAAGCATTTGAAGCTTAACAGACCGATATTTATATCTGTTGTCGGTATTTTCGACAGCCAATTTTAATTTTTCTTGTATTACAGTAAGTTTTTGGTCACAATACTCTTGCCTCCCTTCACTAAAATGTTTTCAATATTTTCTAGGCGGCTGAACTATTAAGTTATTAAGCTCTATAGCAATTTTCGCCCACGGTGGTCTGGAATGTGACTTGTTGCAAATGTCTTTCGCAATGTTTGGATATTTCTCCATATTTGCAACAAGTTTTACTATCTGCTTTTTATTTATTTATTTTTATTTTTATTAATTTTGCCCTACAACAAAATTTATTAATTTTATTATTTCTTAATTTTATATAAATACATTATTCGTTGAAAAATATATCATAATAAATAAATAACAATATAAATAAATAAATAACAGAACAAAAAAATGCAACAATCGTTATACTCAATGTACACATAACACATTACACTTGAAACCAGATATTAAATGATAATATTAAATAATAATATTAATATTATATGATATACTATATTATATTAAATCTAAATGAATTATTACTAAATATTAAATAAGTGACATTAAAATTATATTAAATTTATATGTTAAATTGACTGTATAAAGCGTTTTAACAGCATTTATTTTATACGATCGAAAAACTTCTACTGCTCAAATGCAGTAGAGAAATTTTTCTACCGCTGATAGAAAAACTTCTATCGGTTTGCAATTCATAATACCAAAATTTGAATTTTTCTATCAGCAGTAGAAAATGACTATCAGCGATCGACAATTCATAATAGGCACTATTATGTTCAGTAAGCTTAATTTCCTTAATTTCGTAAAAATTAAATTAAGTTAATTTCAAAAGTGTTTGTAGTGACCCAAATTAAGGAAATCATATGTTTTTTGTTTACAAATCGAATGTTAAAAATTACATGCTTCAAATACCATTTGTAACTGGGAAATTTTAAAAGTTGATTATTATAACTATAAAGACTGGCATTCAGCAGTTTTATTAGCTTTAGTGGATTTCAGGTGAGTGGATTATTATTTTTTACTCTATTTTAAATTAATAATAGTTACACTTTGAATAAATTTGAAAATTATTTCATCCTAGAAATTAAAATCGCACCATAAACGGATAACCTGCTTATTTGGAAGTAAAAAATCAATATTTATGTAATTCACAAAGTATTAATTATCATAACAAAAACATATATTTCTTCTAATCTCAATTAAGATATTTATCATTGAAATACAGATAGAAGTGTTTACAAAAATCTTCCCAAGTTTAGCTAATTTAGATGTGATGTTAAATAAACTAAATATAATAGTACATATAAATATATATATATTATGCTCTCACCATACATATATATGTATATATAATTTATATCCATCCGTATCAGAAAAATATTCAGATATTTTAATATTAAAAATTGTTAAAAACTGTTCCATAACTATTATTTCTCACATATCGTTCTTCACACATTCATTATATACATACATAATAGGGGTATTCACACTCTCTTGCAAACTCATTGCAAGGTGCACGAAATGCACAGATTGTACGAGAATGCAAATAACAACAACAAAATATACGCACAAAATTTCGTGCAATTGCGTGCAATCTTCCAATACTAAAACCTATGTATATTTGCTTGCAACAAAACAGAAATGGCAGAAATCAGCTGTTTTGACATTTGTTGCTTCTCATTTTTAAATTTGAATTGACGGTTAGTAAAATTTCGAGATATGTTAATCTATGGCTATGCTATATACATGCGTTTCGTTCAATGATTTAAATCGATGTAGCCATTAATTAAGTTTTCACAAATATAATATTATATACATATACATTTGTGTATTAATTTATCTATTTATCAATTTCAGCGAAACTTACGAAAATTTGTTTACATTTTGAACTATTGAATGAAGTGTTTGGACGCATGTCTAATTTTGTACGGACACATTGCCACAGCCACCAACTAGTTCTGCGCTAGGCGACGAAGTTTTTTTTATTGAATCGTCTGCACACAACATCCAGCTCTGCACCGAAAGTCGTGCGTTCTGCTGGGCAAAGCCCCACTACCCCCCTCGATAAAAAATATAACAAATAACAATAATAAATTAAGAATTAGTTATATTTTTATTATACTAATTATTTTTATATTATATTATTATTACAGATATTAATATATAAATACGTTTTTATACATTATTCTTGTCTTGAAATAAGCCTATTGGAAAAAAGGAATGTCGCAATTGACTTCTTAATTATATATTAAATATATATACATATATGTATGTTTTATTGATTGCCAACCATTAAATTATACAAAAATTTGCGCTACGAAACTCCTTCATTGGTTCTCTGACTAGCTTCATTCTGAATAAGCTCATCAGATTCTTCGTCGTTGTCATATCATCACATGAAGGTCGCAAAATGTTGTGCAATATGTAACAAACAAGGAACCAATTTGAACAAAAATTATGACTCGTATCATTCTGAATACGGATTCTCAACTCCTTAAGACTACTGAAGCGTTCCTTCAGAAGTCCAAAACAATGTTCAATCCTTACACGAAATCTGCTATGGCGTAAGTTAAAAGTTTTACGTTTGGAGTAGTCAAGCTGTTGGGAGTTTGACCGAAACGGAGTTATAAGAGTTTTAAGTAATGGATAAGCAGAATCGCCTGCTAACCATTGTTCTAAAGAGGATACAGAGAGCGCTTGTACGAAACATGCGAGCATAATGTACACTTCCAAAATGACCAACTGCGACATGTCGAATCTTCAGCTGATAGTCACATACGACTTGTGCTTTTATTGAATACACTCTATTTTTTGAAAAATAGGATGTATGGTTAACCACTGGTGCTTCGGCAAGTTTTATTTCAGTACCGTCAATATATCCAATGCAATGTG
>NW_024034502.1:0-5604 GCF_002237135.1 Teleopsis dalmanni | reverse complement strand
TATATTTTACTCTGAAGAATCGGCAAGATAAGTAGGACCACATAATTTCGGATATTTGTCTCGAAAACCACTGTTCAATCTTATGCACTAGTCCTTTGTGCCAAACTTTATCAAATGCTTTCGATACGTCTAGGAAAACTGCAGTGCAAATTTTTTGTTCTTCAAGTGCTCTTTCGATTTTGTCGCATATTCTGTGTATTTGTTCTACAGTGGAATGCTTTTTTCGGAACCCAAACTGATGACTCGGAACTATTTGATTTTCTGTGAGAACAATCTGTATTCTATTAAGGAGAATTCGTTCAAAGATTTTTGATAAAACTGGTAATAAATAAATTGGACGATACGACGAAACTTCATTAGCAGGTTTTCCTTGTTTGTGTACCATAAGTACTTCCGCCACTTTCCAATAAATTGGGAAGTGTCTTAAGCGCAGAGCTGCATTAATTATTTTGCATAGTTTGATTATTCCTTTATTAGGGAATTGGTTTAAGATCTCAGCGGTTATCTGATCCCAACCAGGAGCCTTTTTTAGTTTCATATTTCTTATTTCATTTTTTATTTCTCTTAGCGAAGTTGGTTGTATTGCTTGGTTTAATGGATTTAAATTAGACGTAGGAAGATTATTTCCATCATCATTTAGTGTAAATGTTGCTTTAAGAAATTTTACGAATAAATCTGCTTTTTCTTCGTCACTTTCGGCCCATGATGTGCCATCTGCTTTAATAGGAGGATTATGTTTTATAGGATGTTTTACTGCTTTCACGGCTTTCCACAGCGAGTAATCTGTGCGTTTCTCATGGGAAAGGCTTCTAAGATTCTGTTGTATCTTATCATTTTTAACATTATTGATAAGTTTTCGTAGTTGTGCAGTTTTCCTATTTAATTCCATTTTGTCAGTTGGTGATCGTGTTTGTTGCCATTTTTTACGCAATTTCCTTTTTTCCCATATTAGTTTATTTATTTCTTTTGAAAGAGTTGGTCTAACCTGGTGTTTAGAGAACTGTGAAGTACTCATCCATGCTGATTTTTGCATCTGCTGTGTAAATAGAAGAACTTCGTTATCCACTTCAGTCGCTGAGTTTAGATCAGAGTTAAGATTAAGAGTGTTTTCAAGATGCAGCCTAAAGTAATCCCAGTCAGTAGATCTATTTATTAGGTAAGGCTTCGGTTCATTTATGACTACACTTTTATTAATAGAGAGGTGCACAGGTGAATGATCAGAAGAGAGATCATATCCATTTTCTATTTGTAAGAGTTCTTTTGGTATTTTTTTAGTTATAAAAAAGTCAATCAGATCCGGTATTTTCGCTGGGTCAGTTGGCCAATATGTTGGGCTTCCAGTTGATAAGACATCACATCCTGTGGCTTGTATGGCTTTTAATAGTTCTCGGCCCTTAGTTGTAGTTAATCGCGAACCCCAATGGACATGTTTAGCGTTGAAATCGCCACCAATAATGAATTTATTTTTAAATTTAGAAAGAAAGTTTATATATTGATCTGTACTAATAGAATGTCTTGGAGGACTGTAGACCGAAATAATTGATAATTTTTGATTTTGTACTTTTATTGTAACAGTTGTGGCTTGAAACTCGCTACAGCTGATATTTTCCTCTTCATAGTGACTGATGGTTTCCTTTATTATAATAGCACTTCCCCCTCGTGCATTGTTATTCGGGTGAGTAGTGTGGTAAGTTTCATAACCTCTAAATTTTATATGTGATTCCCTCGTAAAGTGCGTTTCTGCTATTAGACATATATCGATGGACTTTTTGTAAAGAATAGTCTGTAGTTCGTTTTGTTGATGTAGCAGCCCATTTGCGTTCCAGAGCATAACTTTTATTGAAGACTGCATTACATACGGTGTTTGGGAAGGATCTGTTCTAGTTTACTTATCCGTTCATCTAAAACTTTATTAAATTTTTCCTGGTTTTGTAGCAGTTGAAGTACCAACTGCAAGGTTGAAGAAATTTCTCCAGGGTTTTGAGAGTTATTATTTGATTTTAGTGCTTGGGCATATAAGGTGTTTCATAATTTTGTGTTAGTTTAGAAACTGGCAAATTTTTTATATATTCAGTGGCAGCAGAGTTGGGTTTATCTGGCTTACTACTTTGGTTGTCTTTCTGAACGGTTTTGTTTCGCATCTTTTGTAGCTCTTTGGCTACAATACATCCGCGATAGTTAGCTGGATGAGATTCGCCACAATTGCAGCATTTTGGTAAAGTTTCTGCTGGTTTTGTACAGCTTGTTGTTGGATGCTTTCCCGTACATTTGACACATCTTGCCATTTTTGAACAGTAGTTCCTTGTGTGACCAAAAGTTTGACAATTCAAAAATTCAATTAATATAAAATGAATTTTTGTTGTTGTAGTTGACTTCTTTCCTAAAAACCTTTTTATAAAATTTACAAATTTAATTTGTTAAAACCATATTTAAACTATATTCAAATCATGTTCAAATGATGTTTAAGTCCTGACTAAGCCTTATTTAAATAAGTTCAACTGATTTGTGAATTTATTAAAAGTATTGAAAATTATATTTTATTTTCTTCACTGTATCTGACATCGAATTTAGAACCTTTTTCCTTCCCTCATTTTTATTGTTAAGGATAATAAGCCTTCAAGCTGCTTTCATTTATGACATAAAATAATTCATCTTTTGGCTTTAACTTTTAGATCCTTTGAAGGTGTGTCTAATATATGTAAAATAATTTACATATGTTTTCTATGGTACAAGTTTATGGGGTTGCGGCTTTGTGAGTACAATAAGACAGTGTGGAATACTCGTACATTTTGTTAAATAAAATAATCGGATTGCTTCGCTAATGTGCGTAAATTACATGCATTTAATTTTAATTCTAATTTGTTATAATTTATGGGCATATTTAGAAAATGTTTTTATTTCGCCTCAGAATGCAGTTAAAATAATTAATATTAATATCAGCAAATAATGTGATACTGTGCAAGGCGCGTATGTAATTATGTACAGATGATACGAATTTATAATTAACATAGCAATTATTTTTAACACCATAATGAATTTATTTCATTTAACTTCTAATTCAAAAACTTTATTTAATTTAATATATTAAATTTTTAATTGTTTTTTTTTTCCCTCAACTTGCGGAAATTCAGTTAATTTAATATTTTTATTGCGTAGAGTAAAGTTCTAAAATATTATCACACTAAATAAATTCAAAACTAAATTTAATCTTTCATTTAAAAAAGATTTATTTATTAATTTTATTTATTCAATTATCACTGCTGATAAATTTAAATAAAATAGAAATTGACTAGTTATTAAAATTAATAGATCATAAGAACAATCGATTAATTATTACTATAGTGATTATTATTATTTTAATTTTTTTTGTGATTTTTTTTTTATTTATTCTGATATATCTTATGATATTAAGTCATGACTAAATATAATTTGAACAATAAGAGGAAATCAGCCAACACTATTAGCTCTTGCCCTATTTAATTGAAAATTAAATAAGTTTAATTGATTTTTTTTATCCTTCATTATTTTGAAACGAAAAGATTTCTTTGTAGGCTTTAGCAGATCCGTTGTGAGAAAACTCGAGTAGACCTGAAAACGATATGCATGTATACTGTTCATTTCATCAAAAAGGTCACTGCAGAACAATAAAATACTTGAAAAAAGTAGGGTTTATGTTTGTATTTGTTGTTGCGTTAAAAGGAACAAAAAAACAAGTCATTTTCTATTAAAAAGATTTTTCAGGTGTGACAAGTCGCAGAAGTCACGGACAGTTAAATCTAGTGAAAAATTTATTGTTTTGTCTATTTGTAGGTAGTGTATCAACAAAATTAGCTTTGTATCTCAAAAGCTATTATTATTAACAATGCAATGAACGATTCTTAGAGGTATACTATATTTAGAGCAAAGGAGTAGGATTAGGATTATACTCCAAAGGTAGAGGGATTGTCATTCAGAATCATTGTGGTATAGCAAGGTCAAGATAATTATTATAAATTTCTCTAAAATACTTCAGATATTGCTAATACAATGAATTAGCATTCAAATATATTTTTCCTGCATTTTTTCTAAATGCGGCACCTATTGGATGCATAGCTTCTTAAAACTCAAATCTCAAAAAAATCAAAATATTGCTCCCATTTCCTTATAATATGCCTAGAACTTCTATGAGATTTTTTTACGTCAATCAATAATCTTCCAATACTTCTAGATGAATTGATAAATACTCGGCCTAAAATTGATCCTCCAATATATAGCTCAGTTTTCCAATTCATTTCATCACTTGATGCAAATCTCTTTCCCTGGAGACATCTCTTCAAGTTCGGAGACATATAATAATCACTGGGAGTCAAATTTGAACAATACGGTGTGTAAGGAAGCAATTCATTTTGAATTACGCGTACTTAATTCTGTAGAAACAAAATTTTTTTCTTCGACTAATGTGGTAGTTTTTTCGATTTCCTCATTCAATAGATCCAATAATATGCAATAGTACTCAGACATTATTGTTTTTCCCTTTTTCAAATAGTATATGAAAATTACTACACTTGAATCCCAAACTACGGAAACTAAAATTTATCCAGGCGATTGTTTAGTTTATGGTCGTTTGGGAGCACTACCCCCGGGCTCTACTCATTCTCTAAGTAGAGCCTCTCTAGCTTGTAGTTTTTCTTAGGTGTGCAGTATCAGATCAATGCTTCATCAATTGTCCCTCCTCGACGCTCACAATCAGCACAGTATATACTGTGTATATTAAAGATTTTAAGTATATTTTGAGCAAACTGCACATTGCTCTGGTGTTACATTAGCTCTATTTATTTCTTGCCAAACTCTCTTTATTTCTAAACGCTGCTTTTCATTTTTATTTGCTTAATGGCCATGTTATGCAAACAGTCAATAATAATAATATTTTTCAATAATAATTTAAATTTTAAAAATTAGAGTAAAATAAAAATTTTCATAAATTTATGATCACGAGGACGAGCCTTTCTGTGCTTCGCCGTGTTCATCAAAATAGTGTTGTTCACTAATGATCATCGATATCTGTTACTTTCTGTAGTGTATTTTTGAGTGGATATGTAAGCAAATCCATACAAGAAATACTATTAAAATTTAAATCTATACTATTAAATTTAGACACGATCTATAAGTATTAAGTGATAGTTATGAAATTGATAATAGTGATTTGAGACTCTATATAATATTTTTCATGGTCATGACGAGAAGACAGTCTTTTATTGTTACACTATTTCTAAGCATAACAGAACATGCCTTTTTCTATATTTTTTCATTACAAACTTTTAGCCAAAATTTTTATTTTTATTAAAGGTCTATATCATTTTTTAACCTATTTGAAGACTGCTAAGAACTTTTTATTAGGCATTCCAGGTATTGCTATTCTAGTTTTAGTGAAGCTTTTCATTAGATAAATTTCAGGTGTTTTTTATTTTGATCTACTTTTAATCAATATTTATTTAATTAACTGGAAATGTTATGTTTTTAAATCAAATACAATTTTAAAATTAGCATTTATTATTTATTTTTATTACTATTTATTATTTATTATTATTTTCGTTGTAGTTCATGTTTGAACAATGTATTCCTTAA
>NW_024034501.1:0-5607 GCF_002237135.1 Teleopsis dalmanni | reverse complement strand
AATAAATATTGATGAAGATTAAGAATTTTGCGTTTTATTTAAAATTTCCGGAAACTTTTCGGTCACAATGTATAAGATCTATTAGAGATTAATTGTATTAATAGACACAATCACACATAGCAACCTATTAGATTTATAAGAGGTGGACTCCATTAATAGGCACAATTGTGCATTACAACCTGTATGATCCGTCAGGGTTGGACTCTATTTATAGGCACAATTACAACCAGCGACCCCTGACGTCTATTAGAGGTGGACAAAAAGGTAATATGAAATGTAATATTTTCTTCCTTAAGATGAATATAGGTATTATGTAGTCACTCAACTCTCATCATTTACTCAAAAGTTTTATAATACAAGAATTTAATTAAATGTGGTTTGAGCTAAAATGTTCCCATTTTTATGCAAGAACTGCTCTGTACTCTTTATTAATATATTCCTTTAATCAATTCCGAAAAATGAAGTTGAGGAATGAGTTTTAAGTATCTTAAGTGTAATTTCTATTGTAGTACATTTTTATTTATAAAGTAAAATTGTAAATTAAAATGTTATATGTGAGTAAATAATATAATTAAGTTAATAAAAAATTCATCTTAAATATAAAATGCTGTTTGATGGTCAATGTGAGTGCTTAAAATTTGACAATGTGTCCAGCGAAGTACATGGCGTATTTGTCTCTGATAATAAAAGCGAATGGATGATCGGCGACGAATGTTTTCGGCTCCAATGGCAGTGACATGGGCACACCAACCACAACTGGAATTGGTAAGTAATTTTTTTTTTTATTGTTAAATTGAAATTAAATTAAAAATATTTTAGGTCATTTGTAGTCTAAAAAAGGGAATTAAATTATTTTTATTACCGCTGGCAGCTGCTGCCTCGCAGCCGATTTCGTTCACGTCGATGAATGCCTTGTGCTGCACCTGAGAAATGCGAGTGTTGATGGGCGAATGCTGGAAAATACTGCTGAAGTCAGCGGCGCCGGAGAACATGGTCTCAATTCCCAACTATTTTATAAATGATATTTAAGTATGTGTGTTTTATTTAAAAATTTTGTTATTTGTTAAAAATACATATTTTTAATAAATGAATTGATATTGATAAAAATAAAATTTGTTTATGAAAAATTAATTAAATTTGTTTAACAAATTAAAAAGTAGATTAAATATCAATTAATAGTAAATTTGATATATGAAAAAATAAATATTAAAATATTAAACAATGAACAAATCAATAGTAAATAATAAATGTAATGTAGTTACATTATAGTATAATAATAATATTAATCAATATAATTAAAAGAAACTACAAATTGCTACTAAAACAATAATTAAACAATAAAGTTAATAATTAAAAGAATTATAGACATTATATATTACTCCGATTTATATATAACATATAATGTTATATATTATATTATGTATTATATTTATTTATAACATATAAAATTTATATATAATAATAATAGTTAATAATAATAATAATTATAATTTACAATAATAATAGTAAAAACACTGAACATACGTTAATATTATAAAACATTATTAAGATATAATAAATGAATAAGTGAATAAAATAAAGATATTGAAAATATAAAAACTAAATAATAAATGAATATTAAAAACAAAAGTTTCCTAAAAAATATTTAATTAATACTTCATTAACAAATACAAAATAAAATAAAATATAAAACTAAATAAAATATAGTTGCTATAAAATATTTTTTTTATTATTTATTATTATTATTATTTATATAAAATTTATTATATATATTTATTTATTATTGTATATATTATATATTTATTGATTTATGTATTATATATTATTTATTATATTTATTATTAAATATTTTTATTATTAATATTTATTATTTATTATAGTTCACAATATAAATAATGCAATGAATAATATACATCATGAGGCCGTCAGTACCATCGTAACGATACTGGTGTATCGGACTCTTATGAACGAAAAAACCATATATCTCTTTTCTAATATATATAAAATCACAAAAAAAAATTTATATATTAATAAATATAAATTTTAAAAAATATTTATTATCATTTAATTGTAGTCATTTAAAGTAATAATTTAAAATTTGAAATATATTAACCCATTAGAAATGTTTCGTAAATTATGTATATATATTTAAATTTATTATAATTTTATTTTATTATGAAAATGGTTCTTACCTTTTGCAATGCCGGCTTCAAATCGGTGTCAAATTCGAACTTAAATTTGGGTAAGTATACAGCGACGCTCTTCCATTCCCAACGATCTTCAAGCGCTTTGAAATCAACACCCTTTAGTTTTTGCTCCAATTCCAAGAGACCATCACGTTTATTTGGCAAAATGAACCACATAGTCAAATCGATATTCTCAAAGAACAATTCAATCGCTTTAGCATCCAATTCGGGATAATCCGCATAATAATACCAATTGTCAGCGAACATGGTCGGCACCTTTATTGCCTGTTTAGCATTAAGCCAGAAATCACGTTCGCTTGTCTCCTCATCCATGAAAGGACGTGCCCATTTGGCTTTGAAGAAAATGGCATTCACCAGTGCCACATTTGTGCTCGGGTCGATGTTAGTCAATATGTTTTGTATTCTACCGTTAGTCTTCTCAGCCAGCCATTGATTAATTTCCCGTACCGCGTACGTTTCATTTTCGAAATTCAACTCTTCCGCATCGGAGTCAAAGTACTTTTGCGCCACTGCACGAAATTCAGGTGCAATCGCCATGCCTTCTCTTGTGTAAATTTTATTCGCGATTTCCAATATAGTCTTGGACTTTACATACGAGTGCAATAGATTGTGGTAGCTTTTGGCTAAGCCTTCCTTGCTCTGGTGTGCGGTGGCATGCAAGCCCTTCTGCAGCTCGGTGGCTGTCTTTCCTTCGGCGCCATAATAAGCCAGGCCCAGTGCAGTTTGTATGGCGACTGGCGAAATAATTACATTCTGTTGTTGATTCTCCGTGGCGATTGTTTGAAACAATTCCGTGGCGAAGAGGTTTCTTTCACGTATGGAATTACAGGAGATCTTCGCGATGCACACCAACTGCACCAAAAACGCAACTGCAAACAAGACGAGAAGTGAAGGAATTTATTTTATTTTTCATTTTTATTTGCTTTGCCATAAAAAGTAAATTCAGTTATAAGTGAAATGTCTTACAACAAAACTCTTTGATTAAATAATTTAACACAAACATTTTTGTATAATTTGTTTAATTAATAAACTTTATTTTTGAATTCTTTGTGGAATCTAAAAATAACTTACAACAAAGCCACTTCATCTTTCTGTCGATTCGTGCTTGAGCCAGCGATCTTCACCAACTTTACTCTAAGACTAAAAGTGAAAACCTTCGAGAACCTGTAATTTATACCCAGAACTGGCATCACGTATTCCATATGTAAATTTATTTAAAAAGAACATCGAAAAGGAAAAGAAAGTCAATTTGAATATGAGCCCAGAAAGATACCAATTCGTACACTTCAAAACGTTTTTAAAGATACATTTTTATTGTTTTTTATTTTGAAAAAAATCTCAAAATTAAAAAATTTAAAAAAAATATGTGGAGTATTGAAGCAAAAGTAAACAAAAATAATTTCGCTTAACTTTCTGTGTAAATAGAATTTATGCATTTTTTATTTACTTTCGAAGAAGAAGATATTATTTAAATAAACTGATATGTACTGCAAAAATACATATAAAATACCCATTAAAATACAAAAAAAAATTCATACTTTTAAAAAAGTAAAATACATACCTATTACTTTCCCATAGGTGGGGAACCCTTTCTTGGATATTCCAGGAAGAACTGAGAAGGGAATTGTTAATTCAAAAACTGACATATTTTCTTATTAAAATTTACTAGTCTAAGAAAATCTTTAAATCTTTACGGGAATATTTAAGATATTAATTCTAGTTTTTTTTTTTAGATTTTAAAATAAGTCATTTTTAAAAACAAAGATTTGATAAAAATCAGAATAAAGTATAAATCTTTCAAGAAAATTTTTTTCAATAAAGTCTGGTATTATTAAATTTGAGACGAACTCGATATGCGATTTAAAGATCTGTTATGTCCCCTTCATGGATTTAGAGTCGTTCTTTTGTTAATCATTATCATTAATTATAATATTGAACCTACCTTACCTCTTTTGTTTGTACATCAGATTGAATTAAACTTTCAGCACAAGTTCCACGATCTCTTTCTATATTACATACATATATTAAATAATTAAAATTTATTTCAATTTGTTATAATAATATTTTACAATCAAATTTTTTTTTATTATTCATGTCATATTGTTTTTTTTTTGGTAATCTTTTTATGGGATTGAGTCCCCTTTGCAACGTGAGTTGGTTCTCGCTCTAATTCATCTTTGACATTTCTGCAACATTTTTCATATTCCACTCATTACTTAGTGCTGTCTCCAAAATTTATCCTTAAATTTTAGCCGTAGACGCTCAATAGGTTTTCTTTACTCAGACTTTACTTCTGCGATGTGTTTAGATATTGTCGGTTTTGCTATTCTTGACACATCAACGAACTACTTAAGTTGAAAGCACAATGTGGTTGATGTTGAAAAAGCACGAAGTTCTGGAAGAGCAATTGATATCGACAAAAATAAGATTAACGCAGAGCTTGATGCGAACCGTCGAGAAAAACATCCTGAGAATAAAATGATCGAATTCATCAGTTTATGATTATGTTAAGCAAAATCAGAAAAGACCAAAACTGATCCAAAAAAAGGACAATGTGAGACCCCATAAAAATTAATTAATCCACAAGGAATGTCTACAGTTTCAATGGGATGTTTTATCTCACCAAATATTTAGACAATACTATCAGTTAGAGTTTCTGAAATAATTTTAATCAGTTTTCAGATACTAGAGATAAAGAGATCTCACAGAGCGTGAGCTTGCAATCATGTTACTGCCAATGAATATATATATTAATATGAATGATTCAATAAAATTTTTATAAGCTTTAAGGAAAACGTTTTTTAGATTCATCTAGTACCGAATCAAGTACATATCACCCAAGAAAACCTATGCAGTATGTAATTGATTATTTGTGTTTTTAATATTCTTTTACCAACATTGTATTTTTTTTTCAGTGTATTCTCGGTTACTGCCAGCAATGTAATAAATGTAAAATAAATAATTGCCTGAGCAGTTTACAAAGAAGCTACTTCAGTGGGCACTCACCTCTGTGCCGATACCAGTAACAATTCAAAGATACGAAAAAGGAAAAAAGGTAAGCGACTAGAAGACACTTCTGCCTCAACAAAATATTATACTTCAAACTGGATATATTCCTTCCTTGCCTGCGGCCTCTGCTATTCTTCTTGCGAGTTCTGGTTTTTTCTTAGAACTTTTCTTCTTACACTGCATAGCCTGGCACACTCGTTACATGTACGAGTTGTAAACATTCACGATCACTTCGAGATAACACAGAGCTCTCTTCCACATTTGTAACTCTTACAAAGTACTTTTCTTACATTTTGCTAACATCGAAAATACTGGGAGCACTTTTATTAACATTTACATAGAAAACAAACTTATACATATCTATAACGTTTTAGGGTACCTCTTTCATATA
>NW_024034500.1:0-5608 GCF_002237135.1 Teleopsis dalmanni | reverse complement strand
TCTGTTTAAAGGTTTGTTAAGATTGATCTGTCTTAAGAATAAACACAATAATGGGTGAGGTACATCTAATTATTTGTAATATTAACAGTACACATAGAGATGCTTTCGATCGTACATGACCACCTTTAGTAGTGTCAAGGCGTTATTTCGATCAGCGGTTTGCTGCTGCTAGTTAGTGGCACCGACAGCCTTCAAATGATCCCACTATCGCAGGTTCCGTCATCTTCAGTAGCACTATTCATCAGCTGGAATGGTAAACATCATTCTAACCGAAGCATTTTTATCTATTCGTATAGCATGACCCAGCCGGTAAACTCACTAAGTTTTAATACGCTTAACTCTGAGACAATATAGTTAATATATTGTTTTATGATCAAAAGTTTTCTCTCTGCAATTCTACGTATTATTCCTCTGTAATATATTTACATCCATGAGAGCAATGATCGACTTCCCTAAACTTTCTTCGCTTCCTAATTGAAATTATTGTGGTAAAAATGAAAACATAACAGTAATTGCATTAATATTAACCATAATTCCTAAGTTGGAAATTATTTTAATATGCTATTATCGCTTTGAAAATAAGTAATTTTATTCCATTTAAGTTTCTTTGCTGCCATGGCAATATTAAAAAAATGAGATATTGACACAAATGTAATTTTCGCTTGAAGTACTGAATGGCGCAAATGGAAGTAAAGTGAGTGGTGCTCTACTAATTTTAATTACAATCCAATACCATGGCAATATTTTTTTCTTCTCAGCTATTTGAACATTTAATGGTTTATGTACTTTACTTTACGAAATATTTCTTAGCAACCATGAAACAATGTATCTGAAGCATTTCAAGCACTTAGAAAATTATTATAATTAATATTAATATTTTAATTAGCTGAACGAATGGCAAATTTAATGAAAATTTTGTCAAGCGGAAGAAATGTTAGAACAATAATTTTACAGTTTTATAAAAAAACTTTATAAAGAAAACTTTCAACTTTATTTTGAGTAATATCTTTCATTTATATCAATTGTTATAAAAAAAAATTTACCAGACAACTACCCGCATCTTTTAAAAATAAAAAAGACTATAAGACTAATAATTGAACATAAGTTATTATTAATCTTAGTTAGGGCCTTCTTTTAGTCGAAACTTTCCTTGATGCTATCTATACAATATCACTCAAATGCGGCTAATTAATCTGACAACTAACATTATATTATTATTTTCCACTGGCTTGGAAGAGATAACGACAGCAAATTTATCGGATCTCCTCAACTTCATATGGAAAACAAGGATTACAAAGGTTAGCAACTCGCCTCTCCCGGCAGAATTTTTGAGAGCATTACAATGGGCAATATATGTTATGCCTCGGAGTAGAAGTACTGACAACTGTCAGCACACACAATCTGAACCTAACCTAACCTAATATTATATTATTATAAAAGACTTATGCTCGAACAGCATTTATAAACTATTTATATAGGTATCTAATAAGTGTGTCTAATAGGTATCTAAAGTGTTTAGTATGAAATATATGTAGACACTTATATGTAGTCATTATAGACACATCCTACAGAAGTATTTACTACAGTATAAAATATTTATAGAGTACTAAATTATTTGACTCAACAGAAGTTTAAAGTATACATTGTTTTTGGATTCCTAAGTCATGAGATTATAAACCTTACTTTTGATTCACTAGTTTTGCTAGTAAAAGCATTGTCTCATATAAATTAAAACAGACTCAAAAGCGATTCATTTTCTCTCAATATACCCTTAATAAATTAAAGACATATTTTCCTCGACTTTCTAATATCTGCATCAATGGTCATTGCAACCAATACTCAATATCCTGTAATGATTTTCTCACCAGCAATGAGACATTAGCAAATCTTAAATAAAGATTGAAATACTTAAATCACTCTTATGAGATTTATGTCTCTATAGTGCACCTCAATAATAGAAACTATAGCTTTGTTTCTATTTAAGAAGGGTCAACTTGCTTAGAAATGTTTGAATATCGTTCATCCTTTTATTCTTATATATAATCGATATAAACAAAAAAAACTTTGATTTTTCCATTATATTTTGAGTGAATTCGAATTTTTAATGTATTCCAAATATGTTCTGAGACTTTTTATCTGCCTTTAACTGCAAATAACGTAGATATGTTAATTCATCTAATAAACTTTGATTTTTCGCATCATTTTTTTTTTAAAAAAATTTTTTTAATAAATCTATTTTTTATGCCACAATGAATATTATTTTATTATTAATTATACTTTATTATTTATAATATATAAATATTATGATATTCAAGTAGCACAAATTATCTTTGTATGTATTGATTTAAATTAATTTTATTAAAGACATCTTCAAGTACTGGTTTTGACCAGAATTTACCAAACCGAGCCATGATTTTAGACTTTAATTTTATTACAGCCACAGACACCAGACCACAACGAATCACATTTAATCAAAGCAGATTTTGCCTTAAAAGTAATTAAGCTTGAAGCCAACTCTAGCAGAAATGCTAGGTACAGAGTTAAAGTTGGATGAAAGGTAAACACAAGAAGGCATTGTTTACTGTAACTCCTTTTAGATGGAATACAAATTAGTTAAGTGCAGTAACAAATGCAATCACATTCACTTCCGAGCAAATAACCGGTGATGTATTGGGCGTTAAGTGTACATTTGGCAAATGCAACCATAAAGGATAACCAGCAAATATGCCGTAGTCAAATGCCAACGTCGATTGCGCTGTTAAGCTACTTGCATTAACATTTTGATAGTGTCAAATTTTTATGCAAATGAATTCATATCTTCTACATAGATACTGTATATATAGATAAGTGTACGATATATTATGTTATATAAAGTCGTGTACTATATAAAGGCATGTATCTTTTTGGTATGTTGTGCAATTACCGCTAAGTGTTGGTATTCTCTAAGTCAACCTATACATAATCCGACAGTTGAGAAACTGAGTTCAGAAATGCAAATATATGTAGATAATTTAGATAAAAGTATAATCGAAAATTGCTTCATAATTATTGCATTTTAAATGTGATTTAATATTTGTGTGAAAAGTGCAATTTTCAGAAAAAGGATGTAAATCTAGTGTAATAAGGAGTGTAAACAAAAACATGAAGAAATGCAAAATCTGGCAAGACAATACACAAAAAGTTTATCTACCCCAAATGCTCCAGATAATCGTTGCAGTGCTGAACATTGTGAAAAAATTAATTTTTATGACATACTCCAGATACGCGCACTTTGCAAGCTTTTCATGTTGACGTTCATGCGAAATGAACAACTTAAGGATAATGCTGCATATTATTTTCCTTTAACGAAATGGTTTAAAAAGTAAATGTTCCGTTAAGATAAAAGAATTACTGAAATGGTGTCCATTGCAAGCGACCTAGATTCATTCCTCAACAAATAAAACTTAAATTAGTGTGAAAAGTAAAGAACAAACTATGTTCGCACGAAGGATGAGCAACACAAAACAAAAAACAATTTATATATAGTAGGAAAACTCTAGAGAAACGTAAACATTCCAAAAGATAAAAAAATAATAATAGAGCCCAATTTTCTGCTCATACACATAAACAAAGTAAACAGAAACAAGGAGAAGTGAAAGTAGCTGGGGAGAAGTTGGATAGTTGGATAGTTGGGGCGTTGTTGCACATTAGCAATGCTTAAAGCGTCAACAATCATTATGCACTTTATTGACATTTTTCAGGCAAGTAGCACACAGTTAACAAAGTGCAACGGCATTAAGGGTAAGGATATTACAGTAAAAACTATTCCAAAACAAAAACTTTAAAAGCAATGCTCAGTTATAAGCCTATTGCAGATTTATGTCATATTCTATTTCCTGCAATATACGGAAATTACTTATTTTAAAATGGAAATCTGAAATCTATTTGCAACTAAAAACGTGCTGTTACCAAATTTGCTACACAAAACACTGAATAATGTTAATATGTTAAAGATGCAAATTCTTTTCTTATTTTCTTATTTATATAGGCTTATTTCACTTCATAATATTACCAAAAATTAGTCTGAACTATTGACACTTAACAATCACGCAAATTTCGCAATTAAGTAACAAATTTGTAGGCGTTAGAACCCTTAAAAGTACAGAGTAGGCAGGGTTTACTGTCGCTTTAAATTTGTCGAGAATGCTACTTCGCTTGTAAAAATAAAATTTAAAAATATTTGCTACTAATGAATATGTTTAACAGTCACTGACAATCCTTCAACAGTTTTGACTTCAAAAAGATACTTGTGTTTTCAAGTTACTTTGCAGTGTACCAATGTACCAGTGAGTATACGTATACGTATACGCCTGCAAATATGCCACGCTTAACATAATTTGAGTGACCTTCTTTCCTTCTTTCGTTCTCTATGCTCAGTGCCTCATTGCAGCACTCTTTTGCGTTTTATATTACAAACTTAAAGGGAATTATTAACGCAACAACTGCTTAATTGTACTAAAATAACAATTAAATCAAAATGGTGAAAGCTTTAAAGGACAACAAAGATGAAAAGCATAAAATGAAATACAAAAACATGTTGGCGTCAGTTGACTTCAGCAATGAAAAGTTTTCCCTTCAGAGCAAATTTTGTATTTTACGTCGTTTTTATGCTGTTTTACTTTCTTAATTTTTGTGACGTTAAAAGCCATGTCACAATAGGGTAACTAAGTACAAATTGTGTAATTGCCGACTTCTATGTTACTTTATTTATTCATTAATTTTAAAATTAGTTTTAATCAACGTTGACATGCGGCAAATTTCATGACCTTACAGGATTATAAACCTACTAATGAAGTGAAAATGTTTTATTTTTATTTAAGGGCTTACACTCCACTCTTGGGTTAACAAATAGTATTGATGTCCCGAAATTAACTGTAAGCCAAATGGTTCAAATTATGATATTGACTCAAAACTCTTTTGTACTTTAAATTTGTTTTCCAAACATAAAATTAACTAAATATACTAACTCTCTTTAAAAATAATTTAATTTAAAATTTACAATACAGTATAGCATTTATTTAATTGACTGTACAGTATGAAGTAAAAAATTGGCAATATTGAACCCATCAAGCATAAACTTTCGCTACTAAAATTAATGTATTTGATAAATTATCAATAGTAAGTCTTTAACTTAATGAAAAATTTATTAAAAAATTAATTAAGTGGATAAACACAATTAGTCACCGCTTTTAATTTGACAGACACGAGCTCTAAGCCTGGCACTTGCAGTCCCAACAAAATCTATACGGACTATAAACTAATTAAATAAAATTCGATTATTTCCTAAGACCACCGATGTACTTGGCAATACTCGAAACAGCGTTGTATGGTCAACCAAATTTCAATAAATTAAATAAAGTTTTGTCCTCGTCTTTTCTTTGCTATTAATATATAACTTTTTGCAAATCGAGTCGAATAACTATAATCAAATATTATAGAATTCAAATTAACTTAAATTCAATTTGTTCATTAAACTTCATTATACCCTTTAGACAAAAAAGTGGCAAAAGACAGAGTCTTCCTTTATCAAGATTTTTATAAAGAATTGAGAGAAATAAGGAAGACGCTA
>NW_024034499.1:0-5609 GCF_002237135.1 Teleopsis dalmanni | reverse complement strand
AGTTTTTGCATCTCTGTACCTCCCTGGCGACGCAGAGGAAGCGGTGTCTCTCGAGCTCCAGCAGCTTACAGAATACTGCCGTATCCGAAACCTACAGTGGGTAATGTGCTGCGACGCCAACGCACACCATACAGTATGGGGAAGCACAGACATCAATACACGAGGTGAGTCACTTTTTGATTATATCACAACTAACAATTTAATGGTAGTTAATAAAGGTAACGAACCTACTTTTGTAAATGCGATAAGGGAAGAGGTATTAGATCTCACTTTAGCAAGTGCATTTATATCAAATAACATTTCAAATTGGAGGGTGTTAGAGGAGAACTCCTTATCAGATCACAAATATATACGCTTTGATTTGGAGGGGGAAGTTGAAGACACTTTCGAAATAAGAAATGTTAGGAAGACCAACTGGTCTCTATATAACTTCTATTTAGAACAAAACATTAGTTGTCTTGGGAATAGGATTACTAATTGTCAGGAACTAAATCTTGAGGTTAACAAACTAGAAAATATTATTACAGGGGCTTTTGAAAATAGCTGCGAACTTATCAAAAAGAAACGTTCTAGGAACGTCCCATGGTGGAATAGGGAACTAGATATTTTACGCAAAAAAGCCCGCCAGCTCCTTAATAGAGCCAAGTCCAATGGGGACTGGGCATCTTACAAGTGTGCCTTAACGGCTTACAATAGGGAATTGAGGAAATCAAAGAGGGAATCATGGAGGAGGCACTGCGAGGAGATTGAAACACTTCCTGCGGCTGCGAGACTCCAGAAATCTCTAAATAAAGACCACTCAAATAGCCTCTCTACATTAAAGAAGGCTGACGGAAGCTTTACGGTAAGTCTGGAAGAAACGGGACAGCTTTTGCTGGACACTCATTTTCCAGGCTGCGCCATGTATACTGAGACTACGGAAACCATTGAGGATACTCGTTTCTTATTGGTTACACGAAGAGATCTTTCACTGGCCCGTAAATCTTTACAGTCAATAAAACTAAATGGGCCATTTCCACTTTCAGCCCGTTTAAATCACCTGGTATCGATAATATACAACCGTGCCTTCTTCAGAAAGGCGTTGATATATTAGCACCGATATTAACAAACTTATTTAGGATAAGTCTAGAATTAGGCGTAATACCTAAACATTGGACGAAGGCTAGGGTAGCTTTCATACCGAAAGCAGGCAAAAAGGCGGATCACACGCCAAAAGCTTTTCGGCCCATTAGCCTTACTTCTTTCCTGCTTAAAGCAATGGAGAAGATTCTAGATCAATACATCAGGGAAGTCTATATTAAAGCTTCACCTCTACATATTGAACAGTATGCTTATCAGTCGGGCAAATCGACCGACACCGCTATACATAGTCTGACGAGTAAAATCGAGAAGGCTTTAGACGGTAAGGAAATAGCTCTCTGCACATCGGTTGACATTACAGGAGCTTTTGATAATGCAACATTCAGATCAATTGAGGCAGGAATGGTCAGGAAAGGAATACATAGACTGATCATAACATGGATTCTCAATATGCTGAAAAATAGGACGATAATCTTTGAAATGGGGACGAAGAGATTAACTGTCAAGTCAACCAAAGGATGTCCTCAAGGAGGCGTTCTTTCGTCACTCCTATGGCTATTGGTCATTGACGAACTCCTACAGTCTCTTGGTGACCTCGGATATGAAGTTCAGGGCTTTGCAGATGATCTAGTCATCATGGTTAGAGGCAAATTTGACTCCACCATATCCGATCGTATGCAACTAGCTCTTGATATCACTCAAAATTGGTGTCAAGAGAAAGGACTCTCGATTAATCCGAATAAAACAAATGTAGTACCCTTCACCAGAAGAAGGAAGATGAGTCTAGGGACCTTAAAGTTAGGGGACACTGACTTAATACTTTCTGAGGAAATGAAATATCTAGGAGTAATTCTAGATAAAACTCTTACTTGGAAAAACCATTTATCATATATAACTGGCAAAGCTCTAAGAGCAACTTATGCGTGCCAAAGACTGTATGGTAAAACATGGGGTCTGCGACCAAAAATGATGGCTTGGTCGTAAAAGACCGTAATAGTACCGATGATCACCTATGCTTCTTTGGCATGGTGGCCAAAGGTAAATCAGACGAAGGCTAAGATGACTCTCAATAAGATTCATCGAACAACCTGTCTAAGCGTAACGGGAGCAATGAGAACGTGCCCCACAGAAGCCCTAGCAATGCTTACTGGACTCACCCCATTACACATTACAGTTAAAAGGACTGCGACCAGTGCTGCACTAAGGCTTCCTTATCTAGGTAATCTTAAAGAGGGCAATCTGACAGGACACGCAAAGATTCTAGATGAAATCTGGAATTCTCCGTGCCTTAAGGTCTTCGACAAGATGAATAGAAAATTAGCTTTCTCCAGGGAATTCGAAGTAGTCATTAGTGACCGATCAACTTGGAGAAATAATAAAATAAACTTAAAGCAGGGCTCTCAATTATGGTATACTGATGGGTCCAAAATGGATAATGGCAGTGCAGGAGCAGGAGTTATGGGACCAAACTTCCGTAAAGCAATCGCAATGGGAAAAACTGCTTCCATTTTTCAGGCAGAGGTCCATGCCTTAGAGCTTTGTGCAAGAGAATGCATACGTAGGGGCACCCGAGGTACCAACATATGCTTTCTATCAGACAGCCAAGCAGCTCTAAAATCTTTAGCAAAATCCTTATTCCAATCAAAGCTGGTTTGGGAATGCTTTCAACTTCTCAACACCCTAGCATCGAGGAACTATGTTACTCTTATGTGGGTACCGGGACACGAGGGGCATGAGGGCAATGAAATAGCAGACATATTAGCAAAGAAGGGTGCATGTACTCCTTTCATTGGGCCAGAGCACTTCTGCGGGGTAACAAATAGCTTCACAAACAACTTATTATGTGAACGGGAGAAACAGCATCTACTTGAACACTGGAGAGCCCAAACAGGCATGCGACAGTCAAAAAGATTCATTGATCCTGAACACATCAAAGTTGATGCTATCATCAACCTTAGCAGAAATGATATCAAAATCTACACTGAACTTCTTACAGGACACTGTAGACTTAATTACCACATGAAGATTATAGGTGCGGTAGAAAGTGATTCCTGTCGACTCTGTCATGAGGAGAAGGAAACATCAGAACATGTTCTATGCAACTGCCCAGCGGTGGCAAGACGTAGACTCGATTACCTTGGTAGCGGGATCCTGGTCCCAAATCAAATAGGTAAAATTAAGCCCACTGCAATTATAAGATTTATAAATAGTCTAAAATTGTCCTAGTTGGGCCTATAGGCGCACAATAGATCTTTTAGGTCGGGGTGCACAAATAGCCTATTTTTAAATAATAATAATAATAAAACTAACAAATAGAGCCCGCCTCTCCATTTTTTGATTTCCTAATATCAGAAAGATTTCATGAATAAATTTAATTATTTTAATACTTTACAAAAACTTGCCCTTTAAGTTTGTCTTTATATTAGACATAATTTTTTAATAAGAAAAGAATTTTTTTTCTACTGTTATTGGGGCGATTGGAGGATTAAATCAACTTCTTTACGTAATTAATAGTTTTTTCCTCAATTTATCATATTAGATGAATATTAATTTCAATAAATTCTAACAATATAATATGACTAATTTTTTTTTTATTGTTTTTATCTATTACATTAATATTAATATTTAATGTTATAACTTAACACATATTAATCAACTTTTATAATTTTTAATAAATAAAAAATTTTAAATATTTACTTTATAAATTTTTTATCTTAGGACAGAACCTCTTTTTAGGACTTTTACAAATGATGAGTTATTCATTATAATTATTAATAAAGAACATTACTATAATTCTTTTGATAACTTCTTAATTACTTTATTTTTTTACTTTAACTTATTCAGATTTATAAATAATTTTTTGAATCAAAACTTTATATTTTATTATATATCTATATATAATTACGCTAACATAAAAGTTTGTTACCCCGTTTTAACTGTGTTGCCGTTGACATATATGGATAAAATTTATACCGTTGGAAAGGTGAAGACGTGCAGAAGAGCACAACGATTTTTTCGCATGTACGTTAACGGAAACACAGGTAAAAATGCGTTGGCGTAAATTTAGCGACTACAACAACAAAATACATGTGTTTTTCAAAGTTTTTTTTTGTGACGAATTGTTAATTGTTTACGGTGGATTTGTGTGTGCGATTTTTTTCCACTTTTGGAAAAAAGTGGACTTTGTGTGTTTGGACTTTGTGTGTTTGGACTTTGTGGATTCTGTTACAATCAGATTTTTAAAGCTCATTAAATTTCAAATATTGTTTGTGAATAAAAAAAACGCATTGAAGTGGAAATATCCTTTGATATCAATCGTTTTATTTGCATTGTGTGATAGTTAAATTTTAATTGTGATAAATTTTAATTTTGATAAATTTTAATAGTGATATATTTTAATTGTGAAATGTGGATAGTTAAGGTTAATGAGTTTGAAATTTTTAGATTTATTTCAAGTGTATTGTGTGATAGTTAAATTTTAATTGTGATGAATTTTAATTGTGAATTGTGTGATAGTTAAGGTTAATTAATTGGTTGAATCGACATTAACAACACTTCAATTCGAGAGATATTCATTTTGTACAATGAAAGAACATTATGATAGAGTATGCAATGCACAAAAAGAGATTTGTATGGCAATTATCGTGAATCGTGATACAGATATACGAAGATATAATATTTACGACTATAGATGGTGAACCACCATTTGAGAGAAATATGATATCTTTTTTAAAAACAAATGGTGTAGTTAAGAATGTTTAGTATTAGATTCTGCTTTGGAACCATTGGCATATCCTTTACTATTCCCAAATGGAGGTTTTGGTTGGCACGTTAATATATCGCATAACGTGCAACATAATTCTAATGGTAGGCAGATTCGAAATAAAGTTACAATGTTACAATTTGCATGCTTCAGATTTGCAATAAGGGATCAATTTAGCTTTTTGCATAAATCGCAAAAACTGTTTTTGCAATACATTGTTGATATGTACGTGAGAATAGAAGGATGTCGACTACATTTTATAAGACAGAATCAAGTAAATTTGAGGGCAGATGTGTATAACAATATTAGTGATTATTTGCAAACGAATCAAGTAGGAGATGGTAGCTTAGGTCGTAAAGTGATTTTGCCTTCATCCTTCACTGGGTCTCCGAGAAACATGTATCAAAATTACTTAGATACAATGTCAATTGTTCAGTACTTCGGCAAGCCATCGCTTTTTGTTACAATGACTTGCAATCAGAATTGGGCGGAAATTGTATATAATATTGATCCTAATGAATCATCTCATTTCAGGCCTGAAATAGTTGTGCGTGTATTTAAATCGAAGTTAAAAGAACTCATTTCTGACATTTGGAATAAATATATTTTTGGCAAAGTTGAGGCTCTTATATATACAATCGAATTTCAAAAAAGAGGTTTGCCTCATGCTCACAGTTTGATAACTTTATGTGAAAATGACAAAATTGTCGGGCCGGCTGATATTGATAAAATAGTTTGTGCAGAGATACCGGATAAAAATTTGCAG
>NW_024034498.1:0-5609 GCF_002237135.1 Teleopsis dalmanni | reverse complement strand
TTGCTAATTCTAGCAATTATCATAAATATAATCATAACAATAATCGTAAAAAATTAGATCCACAGTATAGCGTTCAAGCGTTGAAACGTTTAAGCGTTTAACGGTAACTATTTGCGGTGTGTGTAAATGAACATTTTTTGTGACTGGCCATTAAAAGTCTGCTTGGTATGGTCTTAGTCTTGGTCTTGGTCTTGGTCTTCGTCTCTTTGAAAAGTTTGTAGTTTGAATGTCGGTCGTTGGGTTTCCCGGTTTATGACTTTTAAAGAACAACTAAACAACTGAACAACTAAACAAATAAGCAAGTAAACAAGTGATTCTTATTAATAATCAACGTAGCAGACAATTTTGATTTTTCAGACATTTGTCGTGATTGTTGAATGTGAAAGACGTCACGCCGCCAATTACAATGCAAAGGAGGCGTGCAGCAATTAAACTCAAATGAACAATTTTGACAAACCATATAAAATGTTACTTAACCCATTCAAGTATCACTGAACGATAAGAAAGAACTATGAATTAGTGGAGTAAACAAAAAAATATAATATTTTAAATTTGTGCAATAAATTCATTTAATAAAAATATAAAAAAAAAATTTAATAAATAATTAATAATAAAGCTACAATATAATTTAACCAAACTTATAATTGTTAGTGTGCCAATATTATAAAACAAAAAAAAAACAACAAAAAAACGAAAGTAAATATTTAAACTACTTAATTACTTAATTCTGCTTTAAAATTATAACAAAAGCAAATTTAAAAAAAATTAATGCCAAAATCTATAACAACTTTCAGTTTCCTACAAATAAAAAAAAACAAAAACATTAAGTAAAACTTATAACAAAGTATATTTTACATATAAAAACATTTTAAATTCAAATTATTAAATATATTTTATAAAAATATTTCAAAATAATCTCTAGTCTCACATTAAGCAATATAGTTAAAATTGTTCTAACAACCTAGTTAAATCAAATTAATATATACTATATGATCAATGCCAACAAAAAATGGCAAACTTAAACGGTAACCCTGTATATTCCCAAGTTAAAGTCCTTAAAAACTAAAAACTGAAACTTGTATCCTTTAAATCTTACAGCAAAAACAATTTCCCCAAAAAACAAAAACATATAAAACTGTCAAAATAATAGACAACACTCGCTACATTGCAATAGTGAAGCTCCTGAAAGGACACAACGAGTAAAAGTTGCAAAGAAATTTTCGAAAGTGAATGAGTCAGTAGTTCCCGGCAGTTTAAAGGATTACCAACAACAACTTAAAGAAAAGAGTTTACATAGCTCATGAAATGTAAGTAAATATTATTTTATATAGTATTTTTCATTTATACATTTATGATATATATTATAAAATTTGCGTATTTATATCACAAAAAAGAAATTATTTTAAATTAGTTTAAAAAATAATAATCCTTGTTGTGATTTTATAATTTCAATTAGGAAGAAATATCAAAATTAGGCGAAAGATGTCTCTAGTAACGGGACTCTACGGGTCATTATCTTAATGGGTAAAAAGACACTTCACAGCTTGGTTAAAAAGATCTGAGAATTTTTATATACTACCTAAGTTTTTTTATGACATTCAAAGCTACTTTAATAACTCCAAAAAATAGGTCTATCGGTAGTGACAGAATATTGACTCTGGCCTGAAGAATATTAAGATGCTGAACACATTTTTTTCAATTGTTCGGCTTTGTACTAAGAAGAGAATATTTGAACTTTAACGTCTATATATTGTTATTTTTATAATATAAAAGACCTGAGATATCTGACAGCTTACCTAATAGATATCCTAAACCACCTTATCATCTCAAAAAAATAAGTATATCTGAAGTGATACAATGTCGTCTTTGTCTATAACTATAACATTATTAAAGATAATGTTATTTTTTGTAATCGTCCAATTTTGCTTCATGATAAGACGAGACCTTTATGTAACAGGATTTCTTATTTATTTTTATTACTTATCTCCTATGAGAAAGTCCTCAAAAATAGAGATTTCGACCTACATTTAAATACTGACTATCTCTTGAATGTCTTCGATTTAGCTTACTCAAGCTCTACTAAGGTCGCTTGGTTTAGAGCTGAGCAAATTCTTTTTCAATTGCTTATAGAATATATTTTTTTGTTTTACTTACTTGAGCTATCTATCTATAATATATAGAACACATCACATAGATTGTATATACACACCATATAAAATTCCAACGATCGCTCTGAGGCAGTATAGGACAGTAGTTAGAATATCATACTGATCTATAATTTTTGAATTATTTTTATAATGTAAATAAATAAACGAAATAGTTTTAGGCTGTTTTGTTCTCTTTTATTCTCCTTAAGATAAACAGAACTCTGTAGTAATAATGATAATGAAAGTCTAGATCTTATCTAGTTTAGTAAGATTTATCAAATGGTATTGGATGCATTACTCGATAATCACAAGAAAAGAGGCAAATAATATAGGTGAAGTCTACTCCGCAGTTGTCAATATTTATTAATCCTATCTTCGAAAGATTATAGTTAATATAAATTTTTCCACCAAAGAAACCAGTGATTAAGCCAAATTAAGATCTATGAATATACTATTTAGGTCTTATACATAAAAATTAAGTGCTCTCAATCAAACTATTTACGAATTACTTTTCAATTAACCCCATTGGATAGATAGTTAAGAAGATATATTGGCTTTTTATCCTTCATATGTTGTATTTGAAACTGTCACATTGACTATGGATTGTTAATTTAGGTATAATTAATTTCTTTTTTACTGATAGAGATTTATTTGTAATACTATAGATCTAATATATTTCAAAAATAATCAGTTTAGTGATAATATGCCACATATATATTAATGTTCTATAGATATGAAAGATATATAAATTAACTGAGTTCTTCAGATACTTGTTTCCAATTCAGTTGTCAACTTCGCACTACAGTTGGTTCTACTTTATGTTTGGAATTAATTTCTTCGCTGGCTTGGTAATAGGAGAGATTTTATAAATAATAGGTTGTTTCTGAATTTAGGTAAGATTTATATCAAAAAATATCGAGTAACCACAAAATCGAATATACAATCTCAACTAAACTCAACCGCAATTTAATTATATAGCGAAGTCAAGGACTAAATGCAACGTTACTTATTGAACTCTTCTTAGAACTGAAAATTAAATTATCTTGAGAAACAACTTCCTAAAGTCTAGAATAAACGCCGCCATTTTTTGCTTAGTTTCAATTATTGAATAAAGTTTATGATATTATATATTATAGGACAGGACCGCATCCAGCATTTCTAAACAGTTTATTATTGTATATATATATCCGTAGTATATACTGATACATTATATAAAATAATACGAATTTGAGTTTGAAATTTCTGTAATAACTTAATTGTATAGTATGAAAAGTTGTTCATTTAATTTGTTTATTTAATTTTAGATGTTAAAGTTAATTTCATAGTTCATTTAATGTATATTGGGTTTAATTAAGAATTGATCGGGGGAAAAATAAAATTTCTGGAAGGCATAATTTGAAGAAACGTTGGCCAAAATAGGAAATAGGATAGTATGACTAAACTCTTTAAAGTATTTCCCATTGATTTGATATATTTTTGTTATTAATATACTGTCTCCCAATTTATGTGCAATCCTTATAGAATTTGATAGTTTGCAACTAAGAGCAATGCAAGAATATTTCCATCTCTTAGAAAATTTTGAATAAAAAAGATTGTGAAGATATGGAAATTTTCAAATTCGAATAATGAAACTCTCGGGGTGTATCTTCCTGGTAAGGACATTGCAAAATTTCCATCATCAATGGCCTTTGGATACATGTATTAGTTTAATATTCATTTAATAATTTCTGTAAATCTTAGGTGTCAAAAACTTAACTCTATCAAATTTGTACTATAGCCCCTCGTATAAACATAGAAGGTCAATATACATGTTCCTACGGGAAAAAGAGTTTCAAAGATCAATATACATGTTCCTACGGGAAAAAGAGTTTCATTAGAGATCAATATACATTTAATTATTTATAAGTAATTATTTTAAATTTTGCTGTTATTTTATACATAAGAATTTATTTTATATAATAATAATAAAAATAAAAAACTCAGTTAATAATAATATTAATTAAGACTCTGATAGGCTCTGAGAATTAATTTGAATGTCTTTTAGTATCAAGAGCAATACTTAAGTATCTGTACTCGTAATCATTTAGCTTATTAAAGTAAAATGTTCCTGTTTTTTGAAACATTATATTGAGAGCATTTATATCACTAAATATAATCAATATCACTTCTTAAAAAAATTAAATCATATACTGAAAATATCACAATGCATATTAGCCACCCCACCAATATCAATTCACATTAATTAAGTAAACTAAGTAAATCCTATCAATTCACTTGGCAAGCACTCAATGCTCAACTTAGCTCATTTTTATACTTATATACTAAAAATAGCAGAAGTCGGAGAACTAGGTAAACGCATAAAAATTGTGAAAAATAAAAACAATAATAGTAATAAGTTTGCAATTATAGCAAAATTCCGGATGAATGTGCGATTATGCTGAATAATTTCTAAAAATAAATTGTTAATGTTAATAAGTTAAATTTTCTTTTTGTATAAATATTGAATATATTTCTGAAATATGACGAAAAATCCATTTTACTGATAGTACTGAAAAGCGAGAGAAGTCTTTAGTTGTTATCTTCTGTGAAATCAGAGAAAAAGTATCAAATAAAAACACTTGAAAACTGAACAATGAAATTTTTGCACAGCTTTGGCTCGTTGGGTTGAAAATGTATGGGCAATTTGTTTTAAAATTGACAGGTTCTAAGTTCTAAGCCTGGTAGTTGTAAGCTACTGGACTTATAGAACCAACGTATATTTCCAAAGATCACAGCTTCTTTGAATATGTTATACATCATCAATGGTCTTTTAAATTAGGTAATATTAAATCAATTAAAATTATAATATTTTTAGATATTCTAATAACTTCTAACACTAATGATAGTAATAATAACTAATAAATTAATTAAATTGTAATATTTTTATTTATTGTCTGGACATTTGTAAGGAGACAAATAAAATAAAATTTGAAAATGGCTTCACATCAATTCATTATCAAATTACGAATGAATGCAAATAATTTATTTTGCTACATCACAGAATACATCACAAAATAATGAATGATATCAAACTTTATCACAGAATGACACTTAATAATTCATATTTTATAACTCATGGCTGAGCGCCTAAAATTTTGCTGTTGCACTTCATGATTTGCTGTTGACAGCCTTATTAGGCATCTTACATAAATTTCTGCACATGCTCCCAACGAATACACAGAGTTGCATTGCAACCTCGTCGTTGTACCCTACCCTCGTACCCTGTTTGTGGTAATAGGAAAGCTTTCACATACACACAGGCTACTGCATAAACGCACTTATACAGTCACATTGCAGTAGCAGCAACACACTACAATATACTAAACTGAATTGCAATAAAACAAACATACAAACACACACACACACTCATTCACACACACTTTCATACATAAAATAATTCGTTGCATTTAGAAGTTATGGTAG
>NW_024034497.1:0-5615 GCF_002237135.1 Teleopsis dalmanni | reverse complement strand
ATCGCTGCCATTTACTTCGATAGCTGTTTTAAGCCTCTGCGATAATTGTTCTAATAATCTATCGTATTTTATATTTAGTGCATCGAGTCTATGGCTATAATACTGTGTTGCTCCTGGGTCACTGTCTGGTGGACGTAAGTCTCGTCGTGGTGGTGAGAAAGATGGACGTGCCTCTATAAGCCAATCCACAAAGCGTAGACATTTGGCGTCGTAAATCTTGATAATTGTTCAATTCTTCGCCAGAAAATTTCATTTGGTGCCGCTCGTCATTTACAATTTTAGAGTGAAATTTATCGATAATTTTGTGTTCATGTTGTTGACTATCCAATTCTTCTTTAACAGATGATAAATCTGATCCATAGTCGGCTGCAAGTATTTGTTTCTAAACGAGAAAATATGTCAAATTCATATATAAAAAAAAGTTTTATTATACTGATTATAAGTAAGTAAGTGAGTAAACTTTTATGACAAAGAAACAGAATCGGTCAGACCAATGTTTTATTATTCTTTCCTTATTATTGCTATTTTATTTTTATATAAATATTTGGAATATTAGATATTATAAGAATATGTAATTGTATAAGAAAAATAATTTTAAATGCATTAGTGGAACTTAATTTTCCAATAAAAAAAAAAATAAAATAAAATCAATTAAATATTTCCTACTTCACTATATTTCATTTAAGAAGTTTTAAAACTCCATTGCACAAATTAAAAAATTTTTCATTTTTATTAAGGAGTGAAAAAATGCAATATAAAATAAAATAAAGTAACATTAAAAATAATGACAGTCTATCATGTGTTTTCATTGTTGCACAAAATGGGAGCACAAAACAGAAAAAAAAGCAACTGACAAGAAGACCAATGACAAAAAAGAACATTATTGTATGTACCAAAAGCAAAACACGAGAAAAAGAGACGTCACTTTCTTCCAGTGCTCGTTAGAATGGAATAGTCATTCGAATACAGAAACACCAAAAACATATGAAACGAATTGATAAAGGAAGCGCGCAAGCAGAACAGGCATAAGCAGCAACCGCATGGAAATATGAGCGACACACAACACACCTTTCTATACCTTGTTTTTGTGTACAATTTGTTTTGTGCACAATCAACGTAAAATCTGCATAACAAAGAAAGACAGTAAAATATTTCCACATTCTTGAGTTTTGTCTTCAACTCCGTACTCTTTTTAATTTACTCTTTTGCGTACAAGCAGTGCGAGAATAGACAAGAAATTTGTGTGTTCTGCTATATATAATAAAATCACAAAATTTTAATTTTATTTTGGAATATAAAAACAATAATTATTGTTAAATAAACTCAAATTTATTTATGTTTTAACTATTTATTTTTAAATATTCACACACAATTTTCAATTTTCGCTGAAAATTTTTCCGTACACTACAGATCGCGACCGTATTGTTCAAACGCTGTAAACGTAATAAAACTGAAACACTGAGAAGTCGTGTATATAAATCAGTTTGTGTGGATTGTATTAGCAGACTTGTATGCAATACAATCCACAATGCTCTTCTCACCAATTGTTTAGTATAGTAACTGTATGATTTATATGCGTTCCTTCTCTTTCGAATAACAAATAAAATGTTATGCAGAAGTTTTACAGTTTATAAAACTGCACAATGAATGTGGATTGTGGAAATGCACTTTAATTGATATATTTTTCGGCTTATTAGTTTTTTTAAATATTTAAATTTTATATAACATGTATAAATATAAATTATTTAAATTATTTAAATTATTTAAATTATTTAAATTATTTATTTTTTTACAATTTTATGAATTAAATCATTTTTAATTGCAGTTTATTAATATACGTAAATAGTAAAACCCGCAAAGCAGGAAAATGAATTTTTACTTAATAAAATTCAATTAACTCAAAAATATATTATATATTAATTATATCAGCAAAACTAATGTAATAATTTAATAAAATTAAAAATTATAGCAATTTACATAGAAAATAACTTTCATATATAGAAAATAATTATTTTAAAGACATTTTTGACACTGATTTAAATGAATTTCTAGAGTATTCCGATGAATTTCGTCGAAATAAAAATTAAATGAACTCATAAAAGAATTTTTTAGCCGGTAAATTTGTGTAATTATTTACTATTATTAATTTATTAAGAAAAAAAAATCTTTTTTTCTGCAAACTTAATCCTTAAATTAATTCGCAAATAATTTTATTATAAAAAAAGAATTCAATGAACCACTAAAAAGGTTTGATTCATGCATCAAATATATATGTATGTACTTTAGATAAAGTTTTTAAAGTCATTCTAAAATCAATTTTTTTTTTTTTTTGCTAAGGAAGCTATGTAAATATATAATAATATTTTATAGTATATCTAGATATCGTATAGGCTAATGTGCTTCTGATGTCGCAATTTTTGGCTGCACGTTCAAAAATTTTGTTTTACATGCAGTTCATTTACATGTACATGCGTACATTTTTAAATGCATTGGATTTCAATAATTTACTGCAGGCTTTTAGTTAACAAAGCATATAAGTTTTGATTTATTTTGTTTGAGGTAGCTCTGAAATTAACAAATAATAATTTAAGATTCAAAATAGTAATTCTTTGAGGAAATTGGCTACTTCTGCTAACAGAAAGGGAAGATAAAAAGAAAATTTGCAAACATCGCTTGCACAACAAATTAAACAAACTAACAAACACACCATATGTGTGTAGTGTGTAGTGCACGGCCTCAAAAACAAATAACTTGACTTCCAAGACGGTGGCCGCCTAAAATATTTATGTTCTACTCTGTGCAAACAAACAACAGCAAAAACGAAAATCGAAAAACTATATAAAAAAGTTGTTAAATAGAGAAAGAAGAAATAACAGAAACTGAACCGTTTGCTTGCAGTGAGAGAGCAGAGCAAATGATTTTTGATCAAATTCACATACGAATAAGAGTAAAATGACAAGTGCAAAAAACTGCCGCGCAAAATTTATTTGCATAAAATATTTTTTGTTATATATTTGTTAAGGGGCAAACATATATTATAAGCTTATATATATTTAGTTTATTATAATTGTTTAAAAAAAATTTGTAATATAAATTACAATTTTTTTATAAATTAATTTATTAGCGAATATATTGTTTTTCGCCCTTTCTCTATTCCTTCTCTCGTAGTCAGACAACTCTCGCATACACACATCCATTTTCGTTTGGCGCTTCTTGAAATGAAGCAAAGTAAATTTCCAAAGCGAGAATTGAGATTAATATGTCCTCAAGTTTTCCTTTGATTGCAATGCATTCTTCTGTGAAGATTCGGCTAACTTGTTTGCTTTCCTCTAAAAAGTATAATAAAATATTTGAATACGTTTTAAATCTGTAAAATTAAATTTAAGCTAAAATTATTTATTTAGTACCACGAGTTCTACGGCTGGCAAATAATTTCTTCATCACAAACGATACAGAAATAGTTTTAATAAGACACTACTGAAGAGAATACTATTTTCGTACTAAACAAATTTATGTATTCAATCTAACATCAAGTAAAAAATTTACACTTAAATTTAATTGAAATTAAGTTCGTATGACAGTTATTTGATAAAATGTTTTTATAATTGGTGAATATACCGCCTACGAAAAAAATAAAAATAAACTAATTTAATTAAATTAATTTACCTTCAGCTCTAGCGCGTTTTTCAAATTCGTCAAATAAACGATTTACTTCATCCATTTCACGGCGTAAACGTCTTAATTGTGGATCATTTGGATCACCCTCACTTAAAAGTTTATCTGCGTCATCATTGAGTGCATGCCGTATCGCTGTACGCTGTTCTGGACCCATTGCAAGAAATTGGTCAAAGTCCCATCCTTTGACAACACGAATTGTAGCAAAAATCATATTTTGACGTAGACGTAAATGTTTTTTTGCCATAAGCTCACAAAACGATCGAATAACCGTTTAAGTCGTTCAGCAGCATCAATTGCCTCTTGGTCAGGAGGAGGCATTAATAAGCAAGCACTAGGAATTGAACCCTCTTGTCCTATTGAATTACGAATTCTCCATTTAACTCGACTAGAGTTATCGAGCAAGATACAAGTTTCTCCCTTTTCAATTTGTAGTTGACCTTGCTGCTTATAAGCACATATTGCTTGTACAGAGCATTGATTATTTACCGGTTGTCGTCTTTTATATATTGGAACAATTGTTTGAGCCCGATGGGTCAAATTAGCAACAGTTTCACTAAAAGCATTCAATTCTTCACGTAAATCCTGCATACCACGTAATAAAGCTTCACCTTGATCAAGACCAAAATCCGATTGAGAATATTTGCTATTTAAAATGTCATCACGCTTCACGAGTCATTGCTCGGCATATTTTATTTCAGCAAAAAATTGATGATATTCGGTAGCATGCTTTAAGTGGACTTCAAGACACAGTGTCAACTGAAGCAGCCAAGCCCATTGTTGTTGTAGTACGGCAACCCTCTCAGAGTCCCGGTACAGTTGCTGACAGAAGTCAAAATCAAACCAAGCGAAACAGACTTCGTAAAGTTACTGCGCAGAAACTTAGGTAATGTACGAACTCAACCTGGACTGCGACACGTTCAACAACCAGTCTTAGTACCCAGCGAGCTGTCAGAGAGCAAGTATGTATTCCTACGCATCGATCGCGTTCCGACACCGTTAGAACAACTTTACGAGGGCCCTTATTAGATTATTTATTATTATGAAATTTAAATCAATAAAACAAATCCATAAAGAAAGTGTGTGAATTTTATGTTAAATTGAGTGTCAAATTTGATCAAGTGAATATTTTTTTATACAATATTAAATTTAACCGACACGAGCACCACTCAATATGGTAAATGCAACAAAAATTTTTTAAATCGTGAATAACAGTAAATAGCAATGCAAAAAATTTACAATATTTTTTCAATGTTACAACAAAACTTTATAGACAATGTACGGTAATTATGCGTACTCGTTCTCGTATTCGTACAACAGAAATTATTTTCAAATAATTCCTTATCCTTATGCAAATCATGCAAAATTGTTATATTATTCTGTTTAATGAATTATTATTATTAAGACATATTGAATTAATTGCTGCAAGTTAATTGCTACACTCATTAAATTTGATGAATGTTACCAATATATGAATAAGCTACAATTCAGTTTGAGCAATGAAGCGTAAACGAAACATTGGACCACTAATTTTAAACAGCAAAAAACACAAGCGCAAAAAAAGATTTAATGAAATAAGTGTTATTTAACACTTACTTTGTGCTCAATGGTCGTTTGTAGATTCTTATCCAAATGCACCTTTATATATAATTTGGGTGCCATCCAATTTGGCACGAATACGTTTGCCTACGATCTCTGCTGGAAACACTAAATCTTCTAAAATAAAATACACAGCAGTTAAACTACGCGAACGGATTATTGCACCGTCTTGTTTTTACGAAAACTTTGTAGTTACTCGTTCACTATCTAAGTCTTTACGGTGCTGATATAAGTCTTCCTCTTCAAGTGGTCCTTGCAAACCCTTATGAAATATTTTTTTCATCCACCAGAAACTCCATCTCGAAAATATATTACCGGTTGAGTAGGGATTCTTTGGGCGT
>NW_024034496.1:0-5616 GCF_002237135.1 Teleopsis dalmanni | reverse complement strand
CTTTAAGTTTATGTATATTTAAATTTGCAATTAATTTTTAAAAGTATTGTAATTATTATTTTGTTAATTTTTTTTTTTTTTGTAAAAATCTGTAAAAAATTATAACGAATAAATAATGGTGGATATGCCTCTTGGGGAACCGGCACCTAAACTCGGTAACGCACCTTTATGCATACCTCTTGGGTGGTGTGGAAAATGCATACCAAATCTTGAACTTTGGTCGAATAAACTACATAGCTAAATACACTAAATGTAGAAATAGGAAAATACAAGGGATGTAAAAAATTTGTTATGGTTCTTTTTTTAAATTTCCACACAATAATGATGAAAGAAAATAAATTTTCATTTAAGTTCTATGCATATTTCTAATACAACAGTTTAGCGAAAGTATTTTACTATTTATTTTAAAATATTAGTAGGTGTGCATTTTATGTTCACATTGAGATAAAAATATTTAAAACATAAACATAAGGCGCTACATGATAATAATCATATCCCAAATAAATTTATGTTTTTAAGGTCATTCAAATTCTGAAGAAAATATTCATATATTCTATACATAATCAACACAAAAAAAATATATATGTTTTTAATTTTTATATTATGTAAAAATTTATAATATTCATCAAACCGATGAACTAAAAATGTATAGCATATATCTCGTTTAAATCTTGCATTAATTCTGGTAAATAATCAAGTCTATTTCATTTCATAACAATAATAAATTATGTAAACAACTTGTACTTCTTTTAATTAAACTTAGCTAATATTTTTAAATACTTTAGTATTTATATATAAATATATTTTATAATCATAATATAAAATTAAAATGTTTCAATATCAAAATTTAAAAATTGTTAAATTTTATATAAAAATATATCTTCATAAGAAAAACTCATAAATCCGAAAATGAATGCGCATGCACCCGCTCTTATCAATAGATTTTTCGCTACTGATCACACAGTAATGTACGTAAATTAATAATAAGTATTATTCACCACATACATTTAGAGCGGATGCGCGCACACCCTCCCTTATCAACAGATTTATTATTACTAATCAATTAGAAATGCATGCAAGGCAATAATACGTACCACACATTTAAAGGGAATGCGCGTACACCCTTCCTCATCAACATATTTTTTGGCACTAAATTTAAAAATTAAGTCTTCGCAGAGAAACACAATTTATCATGGATCACTTAAGTGCTGCCGTATAAAAAAGTGAATTGGTAGTAGCTTCAGTCTTTGTTATTAATTTCACATCAAAACGGTATTTAATGCTATTATATCAAAATTGTTTTTGAAATAATGTTTTACACGCTCAAAAAATATATAAGAAAATATAACTCACTAAATAAGAAATATTCAAAACTGTTCTTTTTATTTAATTAAAATGTTTATAGACTATAAAATTCATATGAAAAAAGCAACAAAAATTAATTTACTGAATATATATTACATGATTAAGTAAACTAAACTGATTTAAATTAATTGATTTAAATTATTATATATTAATTTATATATTTATTTATCATATATTATTTGTTACAATATATATTTTGTGTACGTAATGTGATATTATTAACCAAATAAGGAAGCATAAGTTTTTTATATTACTAAAAAGTTAATATATGATTAGCAAGTAGCAGCAAATTATTATACTGCAACCCCAAAAAGAGAGCAATTTGATGTTATCGTGGTAAGATCACATATATTTAATACGTGTGCCAAAATGTTATAAAAAATAAGTTTTCAAAAGCAATTTCAAATGCACTCTCACGAAGTGGGCGGAGTTTCCGTTCTTGTAAAGATATTCTTTGCACCAGCTGAAATCACTGAAATTTTTCACCTTTTCACCTTTTTCCGATGCTTCGAGTACTTTTGAGAACGGAATATTTCGAAAAGTTTACCACGAAGAGTGTAAGAAAGAGTGTGGTTTTGTTTTTTGGTTTTGATTTTTTGAGAGTAATATAAAATTTCGTTGCGCCAAATCATACAAAATTTGCCGCGCAAATATTTAACAAAAAGTAGTTAAAATTGAAAGTAGTAGCATATTGTGTTATTACTGTATAAACACTAATAAATTGTGAAAATAAAGTTTAGTATTTATATAAAAATATGGGAAAAAAGTGTGTTAAAGGATGTAAGGAGTTTAAATCCCTTTATAAATTCCCGGACAACAATGAGGAACGAAGGTAAACTTTGCATTTCAGTTTTACGTAAATTTGTGGCATAAGTGTTTTGCATAATTGTTTTACAGTATATGTGGAATACAGTATATGTGGAATAACAAATATGGATGTGTTAATTAAAATATTTGTAAGTAGTAATACATGTTCGTAATGATAAAGCAATAAAATTATAAAAATTTATAATAAAAACACTGATTTTTTGCGAATAACGTTTCCAGATTTTTTTTTTAATATTATTGAAAACATTAATTTCAATCAAATAATATTTAAAATTATTATATAAAAAAAAATCGTTATAAAAATGTTTTTTATATTTCTTGTAGTTCTTATCCTATACCAGCAAATAAAAATTGAATATGAATCTTACTAATCATAAATGTTAAATAATCTACAAAGTAGATGTTTAAATGTATTGTATTTTCAATGGCATGTATTTATTGAAATTTAATTGTATATCGTATGTAAAAAGTAAATAATTGTTTTTTAGCATAGCAATTTGTGTGAAAATAATTGAAGCGTCTGCAAAGACAAAACTAACTTTGTGTTCTTATTTGTAGTTAAATATGTTTATTTTTTATTGTTGATCCTTTTTATGTAACTACTCAAATATACTTGTTTTTCTTTATAATTAATTTTTATTTTTGTATTTCATTTAATTCTGATAATTATTTACCAAATTAGAACAGAATGGATGAAGCGCTTAGGAGTAGTTGGGCAAACTAAATATATGTTTGCCTGTAACAATCATTTTTCTGTCGAAATGATGTGTTCTGCACGAATTTCTAAATGCGCAATCCCGGACGTTAATTTGGATTTAAGTTATATTAGTAATTTAAATAAAAATGTAATTAACAACGAAAGTAATGTGGAAAATGAAAAGCAAAATCACCTCTCTAGCATAGGAGTTAGTAAAACCTTTGATAGGAGTGAAATTTCTGTTTGTGGAAGAGAGGTCCAAACAGACAATAGTCTTTCTGAAGCAACTCCCAGAAAAAGAAAACTTAACGAAAAATATTCAGAAATTTTAATAAAATTAAAAAATTTAGAGAAGGTAGTTGAAGAAAAAAATGAAATTATTAAAAGTAAAGAAGTAAAAATTAGGGAAAAAAATGAAAGTTTAGAAAAAATTAAAGAAGAGAACAAAGAGTTGCTTTTAAAATGTAATACTATTGAAAGTGTTACAAGCAATTTAGATGAGAGTTTGATAGATGAGCTTTGTAGCAAGCTTCCACAAAATATGCAGGTATGTGTAAGAAATTGTTTTCGAAACAGTAATCGTCATTCACATGGGTATCGCTATGATTCTAAGTTGAAAACAATAGCATTAGGAGTTTATTTTCTTTCACCCCTAACTTACAGACATTTACGCGAAAGTTTTAATTGACCATCAGAACGAACCTTACGAGAGTTCGCCACAAGTTGGCCCAAGTCTCCAGGCTGCACGCATAGTAGTATTAAAGCTTTGGAGTTACGAAGTCGTGGCTTCTCATACGAACAAAGATTCGTTTCTGTATCCTGCGATGAAATGTCTTTGAAAGGTCACCTTCAGTATGACAGACATAATGACAAAATAGTTGGGCTTGAAAATTTTGGTGGTGAAGATCGTACTTGCAAAATTGCAAGTACTGTCTTGACTTTCATGGTACAAGGAATCGCAGGAGTAAGATGGTCTCAACCTCTTGCATACTTTTTTGTAAATGGAAGTTGCAAGGGTGAAGTTCTGAAATCGTATGTTATTGAAGTAATTCAACAACTTCAGGGCATTAATCTTTACCCATGCCATTTCGTTTGTGATCAGGGTAGAAACAATATTAAATTAGCTAAGTTATTAGAAGTAGATGTACATCACCCTTTTTTTAATGTCAATGATGAAAAGATATTCTTTTTTTATGATGCACCCCATTTGATAAAAAGTACCAGGAATTGTTTAGAAAATAGCAGTAATAATGTTATATTTAATAATTGTAAAGTAAATTGGGAAGATATTGTTCATTTTTTTAATATTGATTCAAAATCAACTATTCGATGTGCGCCTCACTTGACAAATGCACATATTAGGCCCAATTCTTTTCAAAAAATGCGTGTCAGATTTGCTTCTCAAGTATTTAGCAACACAGTTGCATCAGGAATGAGAGCATTATGTAAATCAGGTTTAATTGATTCAAGTAATACGAGTACTGTTAACACTGCTGAATTTGTTCTGTTTTTTAATAATCTTTTTGATGTATTCAATTCAAGCAGCACCAGTAGCTTAGGACTTAAAAAAGGCTTTTGCGGATCAATTGAACAATTGGATTTTCTGCAAAAAGCCGAAATTCTTCTCAAATCCATTAGATTTGAAGACAACGAAGGTAACAATATTGTTAAGAACTTCTCTTTTATTAAAGGGTGGCTTCTCAATATTAACAGTCTTCAGCATATATGGCAATATTTAGCCTCTAAGAATTTTCAGATTTTAATGACCAGAAAGCTTTGTCAAGATGTGATAGAACATTTTTTTGGACAAATACGACGTGGTGGAGGCAATTGTGCAGGCATCACTCCACATTTATTCACTTGCCTTTTTCAGAAGAGATGGGGATTAAGTTATTTGAATTGCATAGTAAATGGCAATACTGAGCAATTAATTGAATTTGACTGTCCTTCTACCGTAGGGCCTACCATTAATTCACTTACTCCAATTTCCCCTGATCAAAGTTTAGAAACTGTATGCAGTGATGCATTAGTGATTGACACGTTCTGGCAGGAGTCTCATATGTTTAGAGAACCCATGCACTGTTTTCTTCATTGTTTTGATTTTGATGTTGATATTGATATGGATGAACGTATATTCCTTAGCAGAAATGCATTTATTTATGTATGCGGGTGGTTATACTTTAAAATTCACAAATCACACAATTGCCAAGCTAACCTACCCTTAGCAAATGTTCTTTCATATGAAAACTTTTTTACTCTTGAAAATGAGTTTGATAACTGTAATTTGGTGCAACCTCCTAAATATTTCGTAGATTATATTCAAAAATTAGATAAAGAATTTTGCAAACACTTTAATAGCAGTTACCAAAAAATAGGTATAGCACAATTTTTATACCAAAAATTAAAAAATATACGTCCATATGTTTGCTGTCAAAACTGCAAAACAGACAGTATTTTAACTCTTTTTATAAGGGTATGCATATATTTCTTGTTAAAATTTTTTAATAGGGTTCTGAATACACCTGACTATAGGCAAAAGCTCTTGCGTGTAACGCATTTATAGGCTTAGTTTTCCACATGATATTAAGTTGACTTTTACATATAAATTAATTTTTTAAATTAAATTTTTATTTTAATAATTTTTTTGCTTTAAGTTTATGTATATTTAAATTTGCAATTAATTTTTAAAAGTATTGTAATTATTATTTTGTTAATTTTTTTTTTTT
>NW_024034495.1:0-5616 GCF_002237135.1 Teleopsis dalmanni | reverse complement strand
ACCGGAACTTTTTAAAACCCTTATACATGTGAAATTTATAGTGCGCAACAGTGCGTCATTATATTCTGTCAATAAATAGTGACGGAATGACATATTTTGAATTGTGTTACGCAGTCCTCACAACTAAATTCAGAATTATTTTTGTCATGCATGTTTGTTATTAACTGAATTATGTATTATTCATTTTTTAATGTTATATACCAGAACTTTTTAAAACCTTTATACATGAAAGTTTATTGTGTACAACAGTGCGGCATTTCATTATATTCTGTCAATAAATAGTGACGGAATGACATATTTTGAATTGTGTTACGCAGTCCTCACAACTAAATTGAGAATTATTTTTGTCATGCATGTTTGTTATTAACTCAATTATGTATTATTCATTTTTTTATGTTTTATACCGGAACTTTTTAAAACCCTTATAAATGAAAATTTATTGTGCGCAACAGTGCGCCATTTCATTATATTCTGTCAATAAATAGTGACGGAATGACATATTTTGAAATGTGTTACGCAGTCCACACAACTAAGTTGGGAATTATTTTTGTCAAGCATGTTTGTTAATAACTCACTTATGTATTATTCATTTTTTAATGTTTCATACCAAACTTTTTTAAAACCCTTATACATGTGAAATTTATTGTGCGCAACAGTGCGTCATTATATTCTGTCAATAAATAGTGACGGAATGACATATTTTGAATTGTGTTACGCAGTCCTCACAACTAAATTCAGAATTATTTTTGTCATGCATGTTTGTTATTAACTGAATTATGTATTATTCATTTTTTAATGTTATATACCAGAACTTTTTAAAACCTTTATACATGAAAGTTTATTGTGTACAACAGTGCGCCATTTCATTATATTCTGTTAATAATTAGTGACGGAATGACATATTTTGAAATGTGTTACGCAGTCCACACAACTAAGTTGAGAATTATTTTTGTCATGCATGTTTGTTAATATCTGAATTATGTATTATTCGTTTTTTAGTGTTTCATACCGGAACTTTTTAAAACCCTTATACATGTGAAATTTATTGTGCGCAACAGTGCGTCATTATATTCTGTCAATAAATAGTGACGGAATGACATATTTTGAATTGTGTTACGCAGTCCTCACAACTAAATTGAGAATTATTTTTGTCATGCATGTTTGTTATTAACTCAATTATGTATTATTCATTTTTTAATGTTTTACACCGGAACTTTTTAAAACCTTTATACATGTGAAATTTATAGTGCGCAACAGTGCGTCATTATATTCTGTCAATAAATAGTGACGGAATGACATATTTTGAATTGTGTTACGCAGTCCTCACAACTAAATTCAGAATTATTTTTGTCATGCATGTTTGTTATTAACTCAATTATGTATTATTCATTTTTTTATGTTTTATACCGGAACTTTTTAAAACCCTTATACATGAAAATTTATTGTGCGCAACAGTGCGCGATTTCATTATATTCTGTTAATAAATAGTGACGGAATGACATATTTTGAAATGTGTTACGCGGTCCACACAACTAAATTAAGAATTATTTTTGTAATGCATGCTTGTTAATAACTCAATTATGTATTATTCATTTTATAATGTTTTATACCGGAACTTTTTAAAACCCTTATACATGAAAATTAATTGTGCGCAACAGTGCGTCATTACATTATATTCTGTTAATAAATAGTGACGGAATGACATGTTTTGAAATGTGTTACGCAGTCCACACAACTAAGTTGAGAATTATTTTTGTCATGCATGTTTGTTAATATCTGAATTATGTATTATTCGTTTTTTAGTGTTTCATACCGGAACTTTTTAAAACCCTTATACATGTGAAATTTATTGTGCGCAACAGTGCGTCATTATATTCTGTCAATAAATAGTGACGGAATGACATATTTTGAATTGTGTTACGCAGTCCTCACAACTAAATTGAGAATTATTTTTGTCATGCATGTTTGTTAATAACTCAATTATGTATTATTCATTTTATAATGTTTTATACCGGAACTTTTTAAAACCCTTATACATGAAAATTAATTGTGCGCAACAGTGCGTCATTACATTATATTCTGTTAATAAATAGTGACGAAATGACATATTTTGAAATGTGTTACGCAGTCCACACAACTAAATTCAGAATTATTTTTGTCATGCATGTTTGTTATTAACTCAATTATGTATTATTCATTTTTTTATGTTTTATACCGGAACTTTTTAAAACCCTTATACATGTGAAATTTATTGTGCGCAACAGTGCCTCATTACATTATATTCTGTTAATAAATAGTGACGGAATGGCGTATTTTGAAATGTGTTACGCAGTCCACACAACTAAGTTGGGAATTATTTTTGTCATGCATGTTTGTTATTAACTCAATTATGTATTATTCATTTTTTTATGTTTTATACCGGAACTTTTTAAAACCCTTATACATGAAAATTTATTGTGCGCAACAGTGCGCGATTTCATTATATTCTGTTAATAAATAGTGACGGAATGACATATTTTGAAATGTGTTACGCGGTCCACACAACTAAATTAAGAATTATTTTTGTAATGCATGCTTGTTAATAACTCAATTATGTATTATTCATTTTATAATGTTTTATACCGGAACTTTTTAAAACCCTTATACATGAAAATTAATTGTGCGCAACAGTGCGTCATTACATTATATTCTGTTAATAAATAGTGACGAAATGACATATTTTGAAATGTGTTACGCAGTCCACACAACTAAATTCAGAATTATTTTTGTCATGCATGTTTGTTATTAACTCAATTATGTATTATTCATTTTTTTATGTTTTATACCGGAACTTTTTAAAACCCTTATACATGTGAAATTTATTGTGCGCAACAGTGCCTCATTACATTATATTCTGTTAATAAATAGTGACGGAATGACGTATTTTGAAATGTGTTACGCAGTCCACACAACTAAGTTGGGAATTATTTTTGACATGCATGTTTGTTAATAACTCAATTATGTATTATTCATTTTTTAATGTTTTATACCGGAACTTTTTAAAACCCTTATACATGTGAAATTTATTGTGCGCAACAGTGCGTCATTATATTTTGTCAATAAATAGTGACGGAATGACATATTTTGAATTGTGTTACGCAGTCCTCACAACTAAATTCAGAATTATTTTTGTCATGCATGTTTGTTATTAACTCAATTATGTATTATTCATTTTTTTATGTTTTATACCGGAACTTTTTAAAACCCTTATAAATGAAAATTTATTGTGCGCAACAGTGCGCCATTTCATTATATTCTGTCAATAAATAGTGACGGAATGACATATTTTGAAATGTGTTACGCAGTCCACACAACTAAGTTGGGAATTATTTTTTCAAGCATGTTTGTTAATAACTCACTTATGTATTATTCATTTTATAATGTTTTATACCGGAACTTTTTAAAACCCTTATACATGTGAAATTTATTGTGCGCAACAGTGCGTCATTTCACTATATTCTGTCAATAAAAAGTGACGGAATGACATATTTTGAATTGTGTTACGCAGTCCTCACAACTAAATTCAGAATTATTTTTGTCATGCATGTTTGTTATTAACTCAATTATGTATTATTCATTTTTTAATGTTTTACACCGGAACTTTTTAAAACCTTTATACATGTGAAATTTATAGTGCGCAACAGTGCGCCATTTCATTATATTCTGTCAATAAATAGTGACGGAATGACATATTTTGAATTGTATTACGCAGTCCACACAACTAAATTCAGAATTATTTTTGTCATGCATGTTTGTTATTAACTCAATTATGTATTATTCATTTTTTTATGTTTTATACCGGAACTTTTTAAAACCCTTATACATGAAAATTTATTGTGCGCAACAGTGCGCGATTTCATTATATTCTGTTAATAAATAGTGACGGAATGACATATTTTGAAATGTGTTACGCGGTCCACACAACTAAATTAAGAATTATTTTTGTAATGCATGCTTGTTAATAACTCAATTATGTATTATTCATTTTATAATGTTTTATACCGGAACTTTTTAAAACCCTTATACATGAAAATTAATTGTGCGCAACAGTGCGTCATTACATTATATTCTGTTAATAAATAGTGACGGAATGACATATTTTGAAATGTGTTACGCAGTCCACACAACTAAGTTGAGAATTATTTTTGTCATGCATGTTTGTTAATATCTGAATTATGTATTATTCGTTTTTTAGTGTTTCATACCGGAACTTTTTAAAACCCTTATACATGTGAAATTTATTGTGCGCAACAGTGCGTCATTATATTCTGTCAATAAATAGTGACGGAATGACATATTTTGAATTGTGTTACGCAGTCCTCACAACTAAATTGAGAATTATTTTTGTCATGCATGTTTGTTAATAACTCAATTATGTATTATTCATTTTATAATGTTTTATACCGGAACTTTTTAAAACCCTTATACATGAAAATTAATTGTGCGCAACAGTGCGTCATTACATTATATTCTGTTAATAAATAGTGACGAAATGACATATTTTGAAATGTGTTACGCAGTCCACACAACTAAATTCAGAATTATTTTTGTCATGCATGTTTGTTATTAACTCAATTATGTATTATTCATTTTTTTATGTTTTATACCGGAACTTTTTAAAACCCTTATACATGTGAAATTTATTGTGCGCAACAGTGCCTCATTACATTATATTCTGTTAATAAATAGTGACGGAATGGCGTATTTTGAAATGTGTTACGCAGTCCACACAACTAAGTTGGGAATTATTTTTGTCATGCATGTTTGTTATTAACTCAATTATGTATTATTCATTTTTTTATGTTTTATACCGGAACTTTTTAAAACCCTTATACATGAAAATTTATTGTGCGCAACAGTGCGCGATTTCATTATATTCTGTTAATAAATAGTGACGGAATGACATATTTTGAAATGTGTTACGCGGTCCACACAACTAAATTAAGAATTATTTTTGTAATGCATGCTTGTTAATAACTCAATTATGTATTATTCATTTTATAATGTTTTATACCGGAACTTTTTAAAACCCTTATACATGAAAATTAATTGTGCGCAACAGTGCGTCATTACATTATATTCTGTTAATAAATAGTGACGAAATGACATATTTTGAAATGTGTTACGCAGTCCACACAACTAAATTCAGAATTATTTTTGTCATGCATGTTTGTTATTAACTCAATTATGTATTATTCATTTTTTTATGTTTTATACCGGAACTTTTTAAAACCCTTATACATGTGAAATTTATTGTGCGCAACAGTGCCTCATTACATTATATTCTGTTAATAAATAGTGACGGAATGGCGTATTTTGAAATGTGTTACGCAGTCCACACAACTAAGTTGGGAATTATTTTTGTCATGCATGTTTGTTATTAACTCAATTATGTATTATTCATTTTTTTATGTTTTATACCGGAACTTTTTAAAACCCTTATACATGAAAATTTATTGTGCGCAACAGTGCGTCATTATATTCTGTCAATAAATAGTGACGGAATGACATATTTTGAATTGTGTTACGCGGTCCACACAACTAAATTAAGAATTATTTTTGTAATGCATGTTTTTG
>NW_024034494.1:0-5618 GCF_002237135.1 Teleopsis dalmanni | reverse complement strand
TGGCCAATACTTTGAATAAAATGTTTTTTACTTTCCTATTAATAATTAGTGTTTTATTTTCACCAAAAAACGCTTATTTCATACCGGTACACCTAATAGAGTTAACCATAATTCTGAGAACTTTTGACTTGAAACATTGTAATATGTCACGTTTAAGATTGTAATAGTTCTCCAAATTTCAAGGCCGTACGTCTAGATCGGTTTCAGGATTGTTTTGTAATTAATTATTGTAATAAATTGGATACTGGAAAATTGTGTGTCCCTAAAAAATGCATAGACTATTAAGTTTAATTGCGAAAGCTTTGTGTTTTGTGAAAATGTGGTGTTAGCATGTTAACTTTGTGTTAAGATATATACCAGGGTTCAGAAAAACACTGTGCTGTGCACAAAAATGCAAAATGCTTTTGCTGTTTCGATCAAAAGCCAGAACTAGAGAGCTACTTATGCTGAACAGAAGTGGTATCCGACTTGTCACAGAATTTCTCACTGGGCACTGCGGAGCCCCCTGCGGGTAAGGGATTTAGAATATTCCCGCAGTAGATATGCTTGTCGTAAAATTCGACTAAAATTCCGGTGCCAATCCGGTACTTGTATAGGAAGTACGTATGGTAGTAAGCGAACACGGCACTTGCGCCATCTGACCAGAGATGATCCTATCTGGTACCACGGGGGTCAGTGGCCCGACAACTTCGGCTGTGCTGACCATTGGTGTAGGCTTCGTGGTGGCTGTGTGTTGATACCCAAACTTACAGGGAAGAATTTTGCTTGTCATTCATTCGCCGTGGAGTTGCGGTTTCACCACCGGGTGCTACAGCCCACATTGTAGCAGAGGTTGTAGGTAGGCCTCGCATTATACCAAGATGGAAGTTATGACCTATACACATTTCTTCATTGGTACCTGCGGAATTGAAGCAGTTTCCAAAGGGGCGCTTATTAAAGCTTTGTATCAAGACGTTTGCTTTTGAGTAACGTAATGTTAAGCCGTTGCAGGCAGGTAATCACGTAAAACACTTAGAGACTTTGGGCACTGCGGAGTTAAAAAGCATCTATCGAATCTAGGTATTACTAGAGACGATAGCTGCAGATTTTGTTGCGAAGAAGAGGAAACAGCAGCACACATTTTGTGTCACTGCGATAGTCTTGTCAGACTCAGACTTCGGTACTTATCCACTGCCTTTCCAGGTATAACGGAATTAGACAACATATCTTCAAAGGATAAATTCTTAACTGCTACTCGTCTACGGAACTGAAGTGGGTATGTCACAATAATTCTCAAAGGATGCAGTGGCGGTGACAAGTTCCCAACCCATTTTAAAAATCTAAATCTAATCTAAATCTATATTTTAATTTTGAATTTATTATTAGATTTACATTTATTGCTTATATTTTTAAAAATGCACAAAAGTTGGGAAGTAATATACAAAAAATTAATATTTTAAGTTAAAATACAAATAATGATAAGACAGTTATAATTTTTAGTTAACATTATAAATAAAGCTTTCGAACTTTCTAGTGAGCGGACGTGTTTTTAAGCCGGTCTCGGAAAAATTTAAATTTCAGTATAAAAACAAGTAAATAACAATCACTTTTAAAAGAATAACTTTTGTTATTAATACAAAAATAAAAAACAGAAAATTCTCGGACAAAAAAACAATTCCTAAAAGTTAAAAGTGCATAAAATATTAATTTGAAAATAGCGCGCGCTTTTTCGATTTTTGTTGATTTTTGCACAACTTTAATATAAAAAAAAAAAAACTCAAATAGCTGACAGAGACAGCAAATTATTTTCTAAAGCTCAAAATAAAAAAAGTGAGCAAGCATTCAAAGAAAATATCAGTGCGGTTTTGTGAATATATAAACAAAACAAAAAAGTGCTGATAGAGACAGCTAGTATTATTACAAACGTGATCCACAAAAGCTGTAATTGGAAGCCCGCAATTCATCACAACACAACACAACATCAAAACCAACATACGTGCTAACATTGGATTTTGGAATTTGGAATTTAAAGATATTTATTTTATTAATTATTATTATTTTTTTTATTATTATTATTAATATTATTATTCTTAGTATAATTATTATTCTTTTTTCTCTCTTTTTGTTTTTATTTATATGTTTAATTATTAGAATATAAAGTATAATATTTTACACATTTTCATTTTATTTTTACATCTTCATTTTTATTTTTATTATTTTCTTCTTTATATTAATTTAATTTAATTTTACTTAAATTTATATAGTTAATTTAATTTAATATCAATTAATATTAATAGTAGTTAAATTAAGTAAATCTTATAGCACACCTGCTATTTGCATATATAACCACGTATGCAAATGAGCAATCAAAATCTAGTAAGAAGACATACGATAAGTATTCCAAGTAAACGTAATGCTTATTTGGTAATAGACGCATCGAATACGTTGCCTCTGAAAACTACACAAACTGACAAAAGTTTGTCAAATATTGCACCTTCGGCAACTTCGCTTGCATTTTCCGACTTAGCAAGTCCAAAAAATAAAATAATTATTAACAAAAATTTTAAACCGCCTCCAATCTACTTGCGTGAACGCAGCTCAAATAACCTCGTTACAATCCTTGCAAGTCTGATTGGAAACAATACTTTTCATATTGTTCCTATAACTAGGGGCAATATACACGAAACCAAAATCCAAATCGACACTGAAAACAATTTTAGAGTCATAACCAAATATTTCGAAGACAGCAAAAAAAATTACTACACATACCAACTAAAGAGTAGTAAGGGCCTTGTTATCGTAATTAAAGGTATCGAATCAGATGTAGAACCCATTGAGATAACAAATGTCCTAAGCGAAAAAGGCTTTAGCGCTAGAGCAGTAATAAATATTGTTAACAAAGATAAAATCCCACAACCTATGTTTAAAGTTGAACTTCACCCGGAAGTTTCTAAGCTTAAAAAAAATGAGAGCCATCCCATCTACAACCTACAGTATTTACTTCACCGCAGAATTAGCGTTGAGGAGCCCCACAAAAGAAATGGTTCGGTGCAATGCACAAACTGCCAAGAGTATGGCCATACTAAGTCATATTGCACTCTTCGTACAGTGTGCGTAGCTTGTGGCGAGCTTCACCATAGTTCCGAATGCGATAAAAAAGCATTAAAGGATACCAACTCCAAAAAATGTAGCAACTGCAGTGGAAATCACACTGCAAACTACAGAGGCTGTCCTATTTATAAAGAACTAAAGCACAGGTTAGCTCTGCAGAAAGAAGCGTTGCGTAATTCTACAAGAAGCAACACCATTAAATTAGTTGAAGTACCTCAACCTTTAACTTCTAAGCCTGTTACACCAGGTGTTTCATATGCTAATGTCGTTAAATCTGACAAGCAACAAGCCCCTCCAGTTCAAAGTAATAGTTTGGAAATAATGATCTCCACTCACTCAGAGCTTAACTCAGTTCATGTCAATCATGCAAACTACTCTTAACGAGATAGTTAAAATGCAAAGCCAATTAATGCAAATGTTTTTATCTAAATAATGAGTACTTTAAAAACTTGTACATGGAATGCAAACGGCTTAAGCCAACTTAAACTTGAACTCACAAATTTCATGTCCCGAGAAAGTGTGGATGTAAAGCTTTGCTCAGAAACACATCTAACTAACAAAAATTTCTTTTCTATTCCTGGTTATTTATTCTATAAAACCAATCACCCAGATGACAAAGCACATGGTGGTACAGGTATTTTGATACGAAGGTGTCTAAAACACTATTTTCTAGGTACATATGCTCATAATTATATGCAAGCCACATCAATACACCTTAAGCACACAGGAAAAAATTTAACTTTATCGGCAGTTTACTGCCCTCCTCGCTTCAACATTACTGAGACCCAATTTACGGATTACTTTTTAACTCTAGGTGAAAGATTTCTTGCGGCGGGAGACCACAACGCCAAGCACACGTATTGGGGTTCACGACTCTGTAATCCAAAAGGAAAACAGCTCTGCAATTCAATTGTAAATAGAAAAAATTCACTAGACGTAATCTCTCCTGGGCAGCCAACATATTGGCCTGCTGATAACAATAAAATACCAGACCTAATAGACTTCGCCGTATCCAAAGGCATAAGCAAAAATTTTATCTCAACATACACTAGCTGCGATTTGTCTTCTGACCATTCTCCAGTTACATTTTGCTTACGTGATGGTCCTCAGTTACGAGACTGTTCCTATAGCCTTACAAGTCCTAAAACAAACTGGCTCAAATATAAAAAGTATATTAACTCACACATACACACAAATTACAAGATAAAGTGTAAGTCTCATATTGAGGACGCAACCTCGGTTTTAAACTCAATTCTGATTTCAGCAGCAGAAAACTCCACCCCTAAAGGCAATAAAATTTACAGATTCAATAGAGTTCTTACAAATAGTGACATAGAGAATTTAGTTTTACAAAAACGTAGATTAAGGCGTGAATGGCAAAAATCTAGGTCCCCTTTAGCGCAAAACTTATTTAAGGAAGCCCAAAGAAGACTTAGATCTGCATTAAGCAAGGAAGACAAAGTCAGACAATATAATTATATTCAAAACCTATGTCCAAATGGCAAAAACCATTCATCTTTGTGGAATGCTAGCAAAGGTATAAATCCTCCCATAGACTCCAATTCTCCAATATGAAACTCTCTTGGAAACTGGGCGCGAAGTGATGAAGAAAAATCTAACGTTTTTGCTGATTACCTAAAAGAGGTGTTCCAACCAAATCCTGCAGCAGGACAATATGACTTTCCCACTCAAGATCCACCAGCACCATCTATTGACATGAATATCACGGCCAATGATCTTGTTCAAATAATCACAAATAAGTTAGATTGCAAAAAAGCACCGGGATATGATAATATCTCACCCATCATGATAAAAAACTTACCCCTTTTGGCCATAAATTTTATCACAAGACTTTTTAATGCCATAATTAAATTTGGCTTTTATCCAACAGAGTGGAAAACATCCATGATTATTATAATTCATAAATCAGGTAAAGACCCCACGCTTGCCTGTTCATACAGGCCAATAAGCTTACTGCCATGCCTTTCTAAAACCATGCTAAAACCGTTCCTTGACGTTCAAAACTTAATACCGTCCCACCAGTTTGGTTTTAGGGAAAAACATGGAACTATTGAGCAAGTGAATCGTATAACGAATGAAATAAGACACGCATTTGAGCTCAGAGAATATTGTTCAGCGGTATTCCTTGATGTTAAACAAGCATTTGATAAAGTATGGCATAATGGACTCATATATAAGATACGCTATTCATTACCTGCAAATGTCCACTCAGTTCTAGAATCGTATCTGCATAATAGAAGCTTTAAAGTGAAATGCAAATCATATACTTCTAATAATTTCCCAATAGAAGCTGGCGTTCCACAAGGAAGTGTTCTTGGCCCTATATTGTATGTACTTTACACATCTGATATCCCGATAAGTAGTTCAGTTATCACCACAACGTTTGCCGATGATACGGCAATTTTATGCCGAAACAGAAACGCTGTGCTAGGTTCAAACCAACTTCAATCTCACTTATATCGGGTGGAGAAATGGTTGTCAAAATGGCGAATTAAAATTAACGAACT
>NW_024034493.1:0-5619 GCF_002237135.1 Teleopsis dalmanni | reverse complement strand
ATTTGATTGTTTTATTAGTTTATTTCCAAATCTCCAGTCCTCAACTAGCCGGGGCTTCCTCACCGTCATGGCTCAATAATCATTTTCATGGTTACAAACCCATGCCTTCAGAGTATTGCCTATTAACAATACCTGAACTCAAACGTGGCTAACCATTAGAAAAGTATCAAACGTACACTACTAATTTAATATATGATGGCATAACTTATCCACATGAAATACATAAATAAATAAACAATTAAATATATCAATAAATAGTTAAATATATAAATCAATAAAATATATGAATAAACAAATCACATAACTAAGTAAATACATAATTCAATAAATAAACAAGTATAGAACAAAAATAACATAAATAAATATATATATATAAATAAATTAAAATAAATATAGAAATAAAATAAAATTAACAAGTGAACAACATATCTAACTAAATATATATATAAATAAATAAACAAATAAATAATATATATATATATATATATAAATACATATATATTTAAAATAAATAAATAAATTAAAGTAAATACAGAAATAAATGAAAATAAATTAAAGTAAATACAGAAATAAATGCAAATAAATATCATAACTAACTGAATAACTATCTAAATTAATAAATAAATAAATGATATCGAAATTTATGATATCTCAACTGATTAGATATTATAAATATTCAAGAAAGCAATCGGAATTAGCTTCAAATCTACAACAAATTGAACGTTTTATGCATCCGGTTCCTCTTGTGTGCTTTTGTAAAAATAAAAGCTTTAAATTCTAGCAAAGCTTCGATTTAGTTTTGTGCCATAAAAATTTAGTTTTAGCTTTTTGGTCCTTTTTAAAATAACTAATACTAGAGAATATTTTATACAAATGCAGTAACAGTTTTCGAAAGCTTTATGTAAATAATAGAAAAGCATATAAAGTTCCACCGACAACATTTCGAAGCTTTTTTAGTTATAAAATTTTATACTTTTATCAAAAGATGAAGAGAAAAAAGCTCAAATATTTTCTCTTAAGAAATTATTTTTATCAAATTCTTTAACTTACCGGCTTATTAATGTCAATGATACTTTTATAGAGACTGTTTGTGGTAAAAGAAGAAATTTTAACTCACCTGAAAATAAAAAACAATGATTTATTAATAAAAAAATTAAATATTATTTAATAAAAGTAGATATATATATCTAATACAAAGTTCAATATATGAAAATTTATTAACGTAAATTATAAAACACTGCAGCATATATTATTATGCTAATAGCAATATTGCGATTGTCATGACATTTGAAATTTTTTAAATATTTAAAATATAAATAAATATTTATTAAGATCACTGATGATGAGTACTTGGCATTATTTACATATATAATAAAGCATCTGCAGTTAGATTGTAACTCAGAATGGAGAAAATCTGCAGTATTCCTGATGGTATATTTTATCAAAAATGCATGTATTTATTAAAACTAATATATATTATTCGATGTATTTAAAGCAAAAGTCAAAATACTTATTTTAACTATAATTTTATTTGACAACAATTAAAGACGCCTAAGTGCAACTTCATTTGAATAAAAAGAATTAGTTATAAAGGACCATTATTTACTTACATTTAATATGTAATAAGTAATAAATGACCAGAGAATCCAAATATTTTCCATTTCAGTATTTAATACTTTGATATTTGATACTTATACAGACATACTTCAGAGATTGGGAATAATAAATATAACTTTCGAAGATATAAAAGCTTCATTTGCATACTTATTTTTTATCGTGTGGTCACACGCCTACATAGTTATGACTTTGATCAAGGATGACAATTCCAGAAAGTGCAACATATTTCTGAATTTGAAGAAGTAAGTCTAAGAAAGGATCAGCCTATGATTTTCAGTACACACTTATAACGTATTAATATGATTCCATATCACAATTTAAAGAAGTTAGTTTAAAAAGAGATAGTCAATCTTTAATTTGCAGAAAAAATAATTGTCTTCAGCTAATCAGACAGAATATGAGAAAAGCTTATTAATAATAATGAAAGAATGTGGTAAACGCTACTCTAAATATCAATTACTTCAATTTAATGAATAGATATTTCAAATATCTGTATTTGATACACATACTTGTTAATTTTTTGTTATCATATCATTTTTAGATATTTTTGGTATAGTCTAAATATTTGGTTTTAATTAAGTTGCCGAGAAGAACATATAACTTGTAAATTAACTAATTAATTTATATATCAGATATGTTTTCTTAGTATCAAAAATAAGTTTAGAAGAAAATGTCAACCGTAAATTTTTTGAAGTAGAATAAAAAAAAAAATTTTGGAAAGCACATTTCAAGTCCAAACGAGCTCAAGCTACCCGAATATTACACTCCCTTCACCCGCTCATCAACAGCAAAAAGCTCAACATAAAGAATAGAGTTAGCATATTTAAGCAGATTATTAAACCTGGTCTACTTTATGGCAGTACTGCGTTTTGCTAAGCGCCAACTCAACTTTAAAAATTCTTCAAAGAGGGCAAAATATTGCCTTAAGAAAACTGGTTAACGCCCCATGGTACGTAAGAGGAGCGGATATCTACAGAGATCTGACAGTCGATTCAGTCGACAAATACATTAAAGATCGTGTTCTGAAACTGTTCAATATAATTGACACTCACAATAATCCAACTCTCAGCATCCTAAAAATACAGCAAAATTTGATAAACACAGGCAGATACAAAGACATAAGATCCATCATATTATAAAGCCCCGTATTCAGTTATTCTTAGTGTGAGTTAAAACTGTCCACAGATAAAATAGAGTAAAGGTGCTGATTCACCAACTCAGACATCTGAATATCAATATAAAAAAAAATTTTATAAGCTTAAATTTTAAAGAAAATTATGATAAAAGTAACTATTTACTTTATTGAAAACTTATATTTTCTTAATAGAAACTATATTTTTAATAAAAAATATTTTCTCAATAAAAATATAGAAATGTTTCTTTTTTTAATAGTTTTTCTATTAAGCAAATATTTTCTTTCATCATTAATTCACTTCAAAATTTAAATTTAATTTTATAAAAAATGTCTTTTATTCTACTTTGAAAAGTTTACGATTGAAAGTTTCTTCCAAACATATTTTTGATACTTTTTATATATTTTTATTATATTATCTGATATTCTTGAGTTTAACAAAATATTCTTTCTCAATAGAAAAAAAATTTTCTTAATAAAATTATGGAAAAAAAGAATAAGAAGAAAACTAAAAAATTGTTCTTAATAAAAAATATATATATATAAGAAACAAGAAATAAGAAAATTTTTAATAGAAACTATATAATGAATAGAAAGATTTTTAAATAATAATGAATAACAAAAATTAAGATTTAAAAATTAAATAATAAATTAATTTAAGTAATTACTGTATATCTTGCACTATAAAATTAATTATGGTTGCATTTCGTATTGTATAAAAGACAAACAAATTTCAAATAAAATTAATTATTGACTTACAATCAATGCCTCATCAATTATATATTATATTCTTTCTCCCCACCAGCGGTAAGGAGCATTATATATAGTTATACTGAACATCACTGTTCACTGACCATACAGTTGTGAATAATTTTTTATTAAGCAAATTATTACTGTTTTTAATTTCATTACCAACCTATAATTTTTAATTAATTCGTTTCGAAAATATAGAAACAACATAAACTCCTCTACAGGAGCAAAACTCATCAATATTAACATAAAAGATTTATTATTCTAATTTTGTATATTTTCATTAAGCAAACTTCAAATAGCAATACTTAACACTTAAATAAAAATTTTCATTGAAATTTTTATGTCAATAATACTATAATTACTTATTTAGTAGTTGTAAACAACGCCTAAACACACTTTTAGGTAATTGCTTTTATCTGACACACAATCAACCAAGACAGTCAATTGAAATTAATATCACTTATACGCCATGGGTGACAAATGTTTTACGTAGCAAACAGTTATTAATATTTATAGAGGTGGGGGGAAAGAGTGGGAGAGACAAAGTATTTCTTTATCTATCTGTAAAATCTATCATTGCTATCAAAAAATCAATATTAATATGAAGTGCATCTTTAAAGTCGCCAACATTATTATATGTCAGTATTAACCTTGGCGTTTTTTGTTGGTCGTCCAAGTACTTTGAGAAGAAAGGCAAACAAAATGACGCATATACTTTTGAAAATATACTCAAGTAGGATGCCTCAAAGTAGTACGAACAACTTAAGTGGGTCTTACAAATAAGCAACAAAGCATATGATATGTGAAAACAATACTCACTTATATAAAGAAAAAAAGTAAATAAAGCAATAATGAAGGCATAAACAGAGAAAAGGTATTTAAAATTGTAGCATACCAGAGAAGTCGACCATAGGCAAAGTCTAGACAAGGATAATACGTAGCGTTTGACAAATGAATAAATATAAATAGCTTTAATCGATTATGACTAACCACAAAATATAATTTATTTACTATAAAGGAATAAAAGGATTTCTATTGGATATTAGTGGCTATTTATATCAATAAACACACAAACATAATTTATTAAGAATCTTAGAAAAAATTATGAATGAACAAGGAATAATGCAATGTATTCTTTAAAAGTTCGTGGGTTAACAGTATTTTTCCATGACTGAGTAATGCATTTCGACATTTGAAATAAGATAAGTTTTAAAGAAATATTTTTTTTTTAATATTAATTTAAATAAGTGAAATAAAAGCAAATATGATTAATAATGTCCAGATTTGGTCAGAACTAGGCTTAAGTTTCTATGGGCCGCCTTCAACACACTCGGCGATAACTCTAGTATTCGCATTGACCAAATTCTTGCTTTTATAAATGCCTCTGGGTGTTTCTAGCTTCTCTAGAGGTTTTGTGGATTCAAAACGGCTTTTTTAGCTGATTGAAGAGAACTCTTTCCTCCCTCTACCATAACTAACTAACTAACAGTATAATCACATACTGGAAAAAAGGAGAAAGTGCAATAGAGGCCATTACAGTAAACAATAGATGTTTTCAAATATAAGCTTTGATGTTGGTATACCAAACGTCCTCTTAAACCAACTTATCAACAAAAAATGCTTAACTAATTATTAATACTTTTGATAGTATTATAGATAACTATTATAATTATTATAAGGTAATAGGTAAAAAAAGATGTTTCCGAATGTACTATAATTATTGATGTTTGCATACACTAACGCCCTCTCATTTTAACCTAACAGTATAGAAATCCTCAACCAATTATAAATATTTTTGAATTCTTCTACAGCACGTTCAAGATATATGCATACAACACATTTATTAATATTTCTTTGAGTGCACGGCTACATATACATAATTAAATTTCTTACCTTTTACGCAATTGCAGCATGCATTTTGCTTTAGAACAATTAAAGACTAATCTGTATGCAAAGTGGCCTTTGTGATTGCATGTCACGACAGGAAATATATATGCATGAGGATATTAACTGAATGCAAACATATTATATATATTAATATTGTATATACATTGTGACCGAAAGGTTTTCGGAGGTTCTCATTTAAAATTCGCGCGCTGTATATTTTTCGATATTTT
>NW_024034492.1:0-5619 GCF_002237135.1 Teleopsis dalmanni | reverse complement strand
AACAAAAACTAATGTTATACAAAATAGATAATAAAAAAAATAATTACTAAAGCTTTTACGCACGTGTGCAAATGTAAACAAAAGAAACTTTTTATAGATGTTAATGATTGGGTTTAATAAAACTAAAAACTTTTTTTAAATGTAATATGCTCTTTAAACATTCTGCACATATATAAGTATTTTGAGAAATGTGACAACATTGCATTTATGATGAAATCCATCAAATTATGTTTGTGTATGTTTATGAGAGAACAAATAGTAGAATGAATAAAAATTAAGCAAGAAAATATATTTTCTACAGTATAAGATAAATACATACGTAGAAACACACATATATATGATACATATGCATACAGAGAAAAATCACGGAAAAGTAAATAAAGTTTCGGAAAGTAAATTTATAGAAGACAAAAAAAAACAAAAAAAAAAACATTTAAAAATATTAGCTACAAAAAAAATAAATTTAAAAGCGACGACAAAAAATTAAATTATATTTAATAATCAAAACTAAGTTTTGTTTTATATTACGCGTACCTTATCTAAAAGTTGCAGAAAGTAATTTGGCTCCAGCCAGCAGCTTCAGCAAAAATTCACTCAAGTTGAGACGAAGAAGACGTAATAGCGCTGACGATTTACGAAGAAGACAACAAAAGCGAGGAACAGTTAAAACCTCATAAAAAAAACAATATGAAAAACCGACAATATATAATCGAACGTACGAACGAAAGACAAGACGTCAAACTTTCTTTAGCTATTTTACTTGAGTTTATTTCTTTTAAATATTTTTTGCATTTACTTATTTATTAAATTTTTTTTAAATTCTGTTTTTAATAAACTTAGGAAAGTTAAAAATTTACCGAAACGTCTTGTTAAACACTTTAACGACGACGACGACGACGACATGGAATCAACCAGGCAAAATTTGTAGCAGATGTTTACTTGTTTCTCCTTTACTTGCTTTTATTTTTTATATTTTTTGCTTTTTCTTAATACAACAATATTTTTAAACTTTTATTTTTAATAAGATTCGACTTTTCGAACAAAAAAAAATTCCAGCACACTCACATTTTCTATCTTAAGTTTAGAGGCAGACTGAAATATACGACTGCTTGTATCGGAGCAGAAGAGAAATATGAAATTTTTTTTTTGCACTACCGACAATAGAATTTAATGCGCTCTCATCGCTCTTTACACAGAATCTACACAATTTCAGCATCAGCAAAAATTCACTCAAGTTGAGACGAAGAAGACGTAATAGCTGACGAGTTACGAAGAAGACAACAAAAAAAAAAACAAAAAAATATAAAAAACAATATGAAAAACCGACAATATATAATCGAACGTACGAACGAAAGACAAGACGTCAAGCTTTCTTTAGCTATTTTACTTGAGTTTATTTCTTTTAAATATTTTTTGCATTTACTTATTTATTAAATTTTTTTTAAATTCTGTTTTTAATAAACTTAGGAAAGTTAAAAATTAACCGAAACGTCTTGTTAAACACTTCAACGACGACGACGACAATGAATCAACCAGGCAAAATTTGTAGCAAATGTTTACTTGTTTCTCCTTTACTTGCTTTTATTTTTTATATTTTTTGCTTTTTCACAATCGTAGCAAGTTAGAGGCAGACTGAAATATACGACTGCTTGTATCGGAGCAGAAGAGAAATATGAAATTTTTTTTGCACTACCGACAATAGAATTTAATGCGCTCTCATCGCTCTTTACACAGAATCTACACAATTTCACGCCCAACCAACCAACTAACCAACCACCTTATATGATTAATAATTTTGACCTTGGGCATTGAAAAATATATGCCGGTAGATTAAACGTAAAACTCTTTACGACAAAGATTTTATTTACAAACATATATACATACATGTGAACATATGTATATAAGCATACATATGTTTACTTGTGTATAAAGAAAGGTGATAAATTTTTGAAGATTATAAGCAAATATATATAAAAATATAAATTTGGAATATAAGAAAGATAAAATTTGATAAACTCCATCTCGAAAATATATTAGCGTTTGAGTAGGGATTCTTTGCGCGTTCAATTTTTCTTCTATTCCGATTCATGTTAAATTTCTTTATTTACAGTTACGTTTGATTATGATAAACCAAAAATGTAGTAATAAATTCGAAGTTCAAGAAATGAAGATAACCGACACGAGCACCACTCAATATGGTAAATGCAACAAAAATTTTTTAAATCGTGAATAACAGTAAATAGCAATGCAAAAAATTTACAATATTTTTTCAATGTTACAAAAAAACTTTATAGACAATGTACGGTAATTACGCGTACTCGTTCTCGTATTCGTACAACAGAAATTATTTTCAAATAATTCCTTATCCTTATGCAAATCATGCAAAATTGTTATATTATTCTGTTTAATGAATAATTATTATTTAGACATATTGAATTAATTGCTGCAAGTTAATTGCTAGACTCATTAAATTTGATGAATGTTACCAATATATGAATGAGCTACAATTCAGTTTGAGCAATGAAGCGTAAAACGAAACATTGGACCACTAATTTTAAACAGCAAAAAACACAAGTGCAAAAAAAAGATTTAATGAAATAAGTGTTATTTAACACTTACTTTGTGCTCAATGGTCGTTTGTAGATTCTTATCCAAATGTACCTTTATAATTTGGGTGCCATCCAATTTGGCACGAATACGTTTGCCTACGATCTCTGCTGGAAACACTAAATCTTCTAAAATAAAATACACAGCAGTTAAACTACGCGAACGGATTATTGCACCGTCTTTTTTTTACGAAAACTTTGTAGTTACTCGTTCACTATCTAAGTCTTTACGGTGCTGATATAAGTCTTCCTCTTCAAGTGGTCCTTGCAAACCCTTATGAAATATTTTTTTCATCCACCAGAAACTCCATCTCGAAAATATATTACCGGTTGAGTAGGGATTCTTTGGGCGTTCAATTTTTCTTCTAGTCCGATTCATGTTAAATTTCTTTATTTACAGTTACGTTTGGTTATGATAAACCAAAAATGTAGTAATAAATTCGTAGTTCAAGAAATGAGATAACCGACACGAGCACCACTCAATATGGTGAATGCAACAAAAATTTTTTAAATCGTGAATAACAGTAAATAGCAATGCAAAAAATTTACAATATTTTTTCAATGTTACAACAAAACTTTATAGACAATGTACGGTAATTATGCGTACTCGTTCTCGTATTCGTACAACAGAAATTATTTTCAAATAATTCCTTATCCTTATGCAAATCATGCAAAATTGTTATATTATTCTGTTTAATGAATTATTATTATTTAGACATATTGAATTAATTGCTGCAAGTTAATTGCTACACTCATTAAATTTGATGAATGTTACCAATATATGAATAAGCTACAATTCAGTTTGAGCAATGAAGCGTAAACGAAACATTGGACCACTAATTTTAAACAGCAAAAAACACAAGTGCAAAAAAAGATTTAATGAAATAAGTGTTATTTAACACTTACTTTGTGCTCAATGGTCGTTTGTAGATTCTTATCCAAATGCACCTTTATAATTTGGGTGCCATCCAATTTGGCACGAATACGTTTGCCTACGATCTCTGCTGGAAACACTAAATCTTCTAAAATAAAATACACAGCAGTTAAACTACGCGAACGGATTATTGCACCGTCTTGTTTTTACGAAAACTTTGTAGTTACTCGTTCACTATCTAAGTCTTTACGGTGCTGATATAACTCTTCCTCTTCAAGTGGTCCTTGCAAACCCTTATGAAATATTTTTCTCATCCACCAGAAACTCCATCTCGAAAATATATTACCGGTTGAGTAGGGATTCTTTGGGCGTTCAATTTTTCTTCTAGTCCGATTCATGTTAAATTTCTTTATTTACAGTTACGTTTGGTTATGATAAACCAAAAATGTAGTAATAAATTCGAAGTTCAAGAAATGAAGATAACCGACACGAGCACCACTCAATATGGTGAATGCAACAAAAATTTTTTAAATCGTGAATAACAGTAAATAGCAATGCAAAAAATTTACAATATTTTTTCAATGTTACAACAAAACTTTATAGACAATGTACGGTAATTATGCGTACTCGTTCTCGTATTCGTACAACAGAAATTATTTTCAAATAATTCCTTATCCTTATGCAAATCATGCAAAATTGTTATATTATTCTGTTTAATGAATTATTATTATTAAGACATATTGAATTAATTGCTGCAAGTTAATTGCTACACTCATTAAATTTGATGAATGTTACCAATATATGAATAAGCTACAATTCAGTTTGAGCAATGAAGCGTAAACGAAACATTGGACCACTAATTTTAAACAGCAAAAAACACAAGCGCAAAAAAAGATTTAATGAAATAAGTGTTATTTAACACTTACTTTGTGCTCAATGTCTTTGTAGATTCTTGATCCAAATGCACCTTTATATATAATTTGGGTGCCATCCAATTTGGCACGAATACGTTTGCCTACGATCTCTGCTGAAAACACTAAATCTTCTAAAATAAAATACACAGCAGTTAAACTACGCGAACGGATTATTGCACCGTCTTGTTTTTACGAAAACTTTGTAGTTACTCGTTCACTATCTAAGTCTTTACGGTGCTGATATAACTCTTCCTCTTCAAGTGGTCCTTGCAAACCCTTATGAAATATATTTCTCATCCACCAGAAACTCCATCTCGAAAATATATTAGCGGTTGAGTAGGGATTCTTTGGGCGTTCAATTTTTCTTCTAGTCCGATTGATGTTAAATTTCTTTATTTACAGTTACGTTTGATTATGATAAACCAAAAATGTAGTAATAAATTCGAAGTTCAAGAAATGAAGATAACCGACACGAGCACCACTCAAATATGGTAAATGCAACAAAAATTTCTTAAATCGTGAATAACAGTAAATAACAATGCAAAAAATTTACAATATTTTTTCAATGTTACAACAAAACTTTATAGACAATGTACGGTAATTATGCGTACTCGTTCTCGTATTCGTACAACAGAAATTATTTTCAAATAATTCCTTATCCTTATGCAAATCATGCAAAATTGTTATATTATTCTGTTTAATGAATTATTATTATTAAGACATATTGAATTAATTGCTGCAAGTTAATTGCTACACTCATTAAATTTGATGAATGTTACCAATATATGAATAAGCTACAATTCAGTTTGAGCAATGAAGCGTAAACGAAACATTGGACCACTAATTTTAAACAGCAAAAAACACAAGCGCAAAAAAAGATTTAATGAAATAAGTGTTATTTAACACTTACTTTGTGCTCAATGGTCGTTTGTAGATTCTTATCCAAATGCACCTTTATATATAATTTGGGTGCCATCCAATTTGGCACGAATACGTTTGCCTACGATCTCTGCTGGAAACACTAAATCTTCTAAAATAAAATACACAGCAGTTAAACTACGCGAACGGATTATTGCACAGTCTTGTTTTTACGAAAACTTTGTAGTTACTCGTTCACTATCTAAGTCTTTACGGTGCTGATATAAGTCTTCCTCTTCAAGTGGTCCTTGCAAACCCTTATGAAATATTTTTTTCATCCACCAGAAACTCCATCTCGAAAATATAT
>NW_024034491.1:0-5619 GCF_002237135.1 Teleopsis dalmanni | reverse complement strand
ACAATTAAAATTTAACTATCACACAATACACTTGAAATTAATCTAAAAATTTCAAACTCATTAACCTTAACTATCCACATTTCACAATTAAAATTTATCAAAATTAAAATTTATCACAATTAAAATTTAACTATCACACAATGCAAATAAAACGATTGATATCAAAGGATATTTCCACTTCAATGCGTTTTTTTATTCACAAACAATATTTGAAATTTAATGAGCATTAAAAATCTGATTGTAACAGAATCCACGAAGTCCAAACACACAAAGTCCAAACACACAAAGTCCACTTTTTTCTAAAAGTGGAAAAAAATCGCACAAACAAATCCACCGTAAACAATACACAATTGGTCACAAAAAAAAACTTTGAAAAACACATGTATTTTGTTGTTGTAGTCGCTAAATTTACGCCAACGCATTTTTACCTGTGTTTCCGTTAACGTACATGCGAAAAAATAACATTGTGTTCTTCTGCACGTCTTCACCTTTCCAACGGTATAAATTTTATCCATATATGTCAACGGCAACACAGTTAAAAGGGGGTAACAAACTTTTATGTTAGCGTAATTATATATAGATTTGTCGTCATATGTGACCACATATGCACCTGCGAAAAAAGAAAATAATTAGTATAAAATATGAAATATGATGAATTGTTTGAATGAAATACCGATAAAGTTTCGAACTGATGCTCCATTTTGAAATCTTTTCAACAAATAAATTATCTTAACATCTGCTCCGTACAATTGTTCTTCAGGTGATATCGGAAAGTTATCAGTATAGGAATCAGCAATTTTGTAGAACAGCACCTTCTTCTAAAGAAATTCGAAATTCTGACGCAATTTATTGCGTCAATTTATTGCATAATTTCGACAATGCGACTTTGCACAACATCTCGCTCCCGTGTTAATTATCAAACAAATTCCTATACTCTGCCATCACGAAATCAAATCGCGGTATGTAGTGAGGCAAGAAACAAAGAAATGAAATTGGCAAATGAACGAATGAAAAAAATTAAATATTGAAAAACATTCAAACTGAATGAAATCTAAAATGATAATAATGCATAATAATAATTCTATATTTTATATCACGAAGTTCTCAAAACTTCAGTGTAAACAATATTTTTTGTAAACACCCTTTCATCATTAGCCAAATGACCTTGTCCACCTTCATTACTGACATAAAATTTAAGCCCGTCAAATGATCTAACTCTACTCGCTGCAACGTAAAGTTGACCATGCGAAAAAACAGTTCTCCTCAACAATATTCCAACTCTATCAAATGTCTGTCCTTGGGATTTGTTAATTGTCATAGCAAATGCGCTGATGACTGGAAACTGTGTTCTTTGAAAATTAAATGGCAGTGCAGTCCCTGAATACGTCAAGTGTATGCGTGGAATCAAAACACGTTTTCCGCGAGCAACTCCAGTGAGTACTTCACAATCTATTGTGTTATTATGCATTGCTTTGACTCGCATTCTCGTCCCATTCACTAATGCTTGCTTCATATTTAAATTTCGAATTAACAAAACTATCGCATTAATCTTGAGCTCCAACTTATGTGGTGGCATACCACTTACAATCAAAGTATTCAAAAATTCTACGGGATAGTTGCACACCTCACTGTTATCCTCGCAAATAATTCTGTCAAAACTGTAATAAACCTTTTTTTCACCAGCGATGCGATTCAATACATCGTTATTGATAAGTCCACAATCTTCATTAGTTGGAGCTAACACAACTGACTTCAACATTCTATCTGATAAAATGGTTTCATTAATATCTCCAAAAATATCATGTACTATGTTAGATTCAACACCTATCAAATTTGCTGGAATTTCTACTAAATCTTCACCATTGCCAATTCTCTTTAGAAATTGAACGAATTCTAACTCTTCGGGGAGTGCTCTCATATTTTGAGTTAACGTTATATGATTGAAAAACGGGAATTCTGCCCAACTCGTAATACAATTTGCAATCATTACTGCTATTACAAATAATGCCGCCGAATTAATAAATCTGGCATAACTACTACTTTTTTTATATTCGGAACTGTATTTTCCATCAGATTTATAGGCAGTTTAAAAACATTATGGAGTGTCTTTCCACCAATCAATAAAGTGGAAGCAATACCACTAAATGCACACGAAATACAGCGAAGATTAAGGGAATTTAATTTACGAATTATAGCCGTTTGTGTGAATGTTTTCCCACAACCTGCATGGGATGTCAAACAAAACACATTTGATCCTGTATCGTGATACTGAACTTCACGAATAACTTTATCAATAGTATCACGCTGTTCATTATTTGCGCAATCATAAAGCTCATTAAATAAACATTCTTCTACGAAAGGATCAAAAATATTGAGATCAGCAAATTCTGGCATTATTGTAGGTGTAGGCAAACCAAGTGACGTACATGTAACATTATGTGTTAACAAAATATCCTCGATTTCCAATAATACTCTATTAAAAGAAACATCTACACTACAACCATCTCTAACGAAATCTTCGCTTAAATGATCTCTAAATTCCACCCAAAGCGCTAATGCATTTGCTAGAATATTGAAACCACAATTAATCGCAAACAAATTACGCATTTGTTTTCCTGAGTTAAATGTCTTAGCTTCATTGAGAGAAACTCTCCACTCGTTATAATTGGACGCAATTTCCCTAGCATGACATGCTTCGATAAATGTCCTATAAACAATTCCATTGAATGTACGCACATCTTCATATGATTTTGGCCCTTTTACATGCAACAAAAATAATCTTAAATGGAATTGCTCAATTTCTTTGGGAGACACCATATACATCCGAGTAATAATTTTATCTCCTCCTCGTTGTCTTTTTTGCCAAGATTTTCTATTATCAATCCAAACATAATGCAATGAAATTTCTATATACGTATATTGATTAGCAGATGAATCACTTTGATTCAATTGAAAGAAAGCTAATAGCTTCGTAAGCTTAGGATTTTCTACTGCTTGTCTTTCTTGGTCTTCGCGAAATATAATATTTTGTCTTTGTGGCAAATGAATGTCAAGACGAATTATAATATGAGACTGAAAATGCATAGGAAATTCATATATTCGCCACATAGCCTCAGTTGATCCCACATATCGACCATTCAAAAAATTTCTAACTTCATCTACCTCAACTTGTACTTGTTGGTCATTTTCGTTTGTGCTTTCACTTTGAATTAAAACAGTTGCACTATCAAAACCCTTATATACATATTTATATATGTATTTAATACTTTTGACGGAAGTGCACACCTCAACATTAATGTGGCAATTATATTTTGCAAGCAAATATGGGTTGTATGAAACGACATAACGATTATCTAAAGACTTTCCTCTAACATCAACGGAAACATTATTATCGCGCCGTCTATACAACGGATAACCATTAACTGATTCTTTCGTTAATTGTACAAAATCCTTTGGAAATTGTTTTGAATATTTTCCATCTTGCATACATACAGAGCTTGGATTCAAAACACCGCATGGACCGTGCATCATATGTTTGACAACAAATTTATGTAATTTTGGCTGCAAATTTTTATCCGGTATCTCTGCACAAACTATTTTATCAATATCAGCCGCCCCGACAATTTTGTCATTTTCACATAAAGTTATCAAAATGTGAGTATGAGGCAAACCTCTTTTTTGAAATTCGATTGTATATATAAGAGCCTCAACTTTGCCAAAAATATATTTATTCCAAATGTCAGAAATGAGTTCTTTTAACTTCGATTTAAATACACGCACAACTATTTCAGGCCTGAAATGAGATGATTCATTAGGATCAATATTATATACAATTTCCGCCCAATTCTTATTGCAAGTCATTGTAACAAAAAGCGATGGCTTGCCGAAGTACTGAACAATTGACATTGCATCTAAGTAATTTTGATACATGTTTCTCGGAGACCCAGTGAAGGATGAAGGCAAAATCACTTTACGACCTAAGCTACCATCTCCTACTTGATTCGTTTGCAAATAATCACTAATATTGTTATACACATCTGCCCTCAAATTTACTTGATTCTGTCTTATAAAATGTAGTCGACATCCTTCTATTCTCACGTACATATCAACAATGTATTGCAAAAACAGTTTTTGCGATTTATGCAAAAAGCTAAATTGATCCCTTATTGCAAATCTGAAGCATGCAAATTGTAACATTGTAACTTTATTTCGAATCTGCCTACCATTAGAATTATGTTGCACGTTATGCGATATATTAACGTGCCAACCAAAACCTCCATTTGGGAATAGTAAAGGATATGCCAATGGTTCCAAAGCAGAATCTAATACTAATACATTCTTAACTACACCATTTGTTTTTAAAAAAGATATCATATTTCTCTCAAATGGTGGTTCACCATCTATAGTCGTAAATATTATATCTTCGTATATCTGTATCACGATTCACGATAATTGCCATACAAATCTCTTTTTGTGCATTGCTTACTCTATCATAATGTTCTTTCATTGTACAAAATGAATATCTCTCGAATTGAAGTGTTGTTAATGTCGATTCAACCAATTAATTAACCTTAACTATCACACAATTCACAATTAAAATTCATCACAATTAAAATTTAACTATCACACAGTACACTTGAAATAAATCTAAAAATTTCAAACTCATTAACCTTAACTATCCACATTTCACAATTAAAATACATCACAATTAAAATTTATCAAAATTAAAATTTATCACAATTAAAATTTAACTATCACACAATGCAAATAAAACGGTTGATATCAAAGGATATTTCCACTTCAATGCGTTTTTTTTATTCACAAACAATATTTAAAATTTAATGAGCTTTAAAAATCTGATTGTAACAGAATCCACAAAGTCCAAACACACAAAGTCCAAACACACAAAGTCCACTTTTTTCCAAAAGTGGAAAAAAATCGCACACACAAATCCACCGTAAACAATTAACAATTCGTCACAAAAAAAAACTTTGAAAAACACATGTATTTTGTTGTTGTAGTCGCTAAATTTACGCCAACGCATTTTTACCTGTGTTTCCGTTAACGTACATGCGAAAAAATAACGTTGTGCTCTTCTGCACGTCTTCACCTTTCCAACGGTATAAATTTTATCCATATATGTCAACGGCAACACAGTTAAAACGGGGTAACAAACTTTTATGTTAGCGTAATTATATATAGACTAGGGTCGCCAGTGGTCGAAATTCGACCAATAGAAAATACAATTTATTTATTTTAATAGTATTTAAATTTTATTGATGAATTTGATTAAAATATGAACAAAATCTAAAGAAAGTTGTAGAAAACAATTTAAAAAATAAATTAAAATTTATAATTTTATCTCGTGCAAAATTATTTGTTGTGTTTCTGGTTTTGGCTTAATTCTTCCTTGTATCATCAATCCAATCAAATCGTTTAATTTAAATTTGTCGTCATATGTGACCACATATGCACCTGCGAAAGAAGAAAATAATTAGTATAAAATATTGATGAATTGTTTGAATGAAATACCGATAAAGTTTCGAACTGATGCTCCATTTTGAAATCTTTTCAACAAATAAATTATCTTAACATCTGCTCCGTACATTTGTTCTTCAG
>NW_024034490.1:0-5623 GCF_002237135.1 Teleopsis dalmanni | reverse complement strand
AAAAAAACTTGGTTAACATGTTCAATTATTATTATAGATTATTGTTCAAATGGAAACCCAGACACTTTACCGATTAGTATATTTAATAATTGAGTTGCCAAGTGATACAGATAGCAAGAAATCAACAATTATATTTAACCTAGCAATTGGTAGAATTGAAGACTTGTTTGCATTAAGGAACAAAAAAAAATAATAATAAAATAATAATAATTTTCATGTATTAAGTTCTTAGTTAAAAGGTGTTAGTTTACATTTGTGTGGTGAAAGGGAAAGGTAAATTTTTACTTCGTAAAATATAAAAATGAGTCAAAAGCAAAAACAAATTTCCTTAGAACAAAAGTTAGACATTTTAAAACGTTTTAAAGTTGGAGAAAAACCTGCTGACATTGAGAGAATTCTGGACTTAGCTCCAACTATTTAAGAACAATTTCTAATCCTGATGCGGACAATATAAAGGGCTATGGAAAAGCTGTCACACATTTGGAGGTCTAACAGTTTACAAAAAATAAAACTCCATTTACGGTAAAAATTGAGTCCCTTCTATCCATTTACATAGAAAATCGGAATCAAAGAAGAATACCATTGGAGCAAATGCGTTTTCAGAAAAAGGCTCTGCGAAATTCAATGAGTTAAAAAAAAAGTAATTCGCCATCAACAAGTGGTCTAGCATCAAATATTTATAAAAATTAAATATATAGAGAAATGTGATTCGATTTGCGTGGTCAAAAAAAAATATCAGTTTTGGCTTCGAGTTCCGTCGATAATGTTTCGATTTGCGACGATTTTTAATATATGGGTACATAGAGGATCATCATTTTATTTGTTATTGGTTACATTTTTTTACATGTATTAAGTTCTTAGTTAAAAGGTGTTAGTTTACATTTGTATGGCGAAAGGGAAAGGTAAATTTCTGCTTCGGAAAATATAAAAATGAGTCAAAAGCAAAAACAAATTTCCTTGGAACAAAAGTTAGACATTTTAAAACGTTTTAAAGTTGGAGAAAAACCTGCTGACATTGAGAGAATTCTGGACTTAGCTCCAACTATTTAAGAACAATTTCTAATCCTGATGCGGACAATATAAAGGACTATGGAAAAGGTGTAACACATTTGGAGGTCTAACAGATTACAAATAATAAAAATCCATTTACGGTAAAAATTGAGTCCCTTCTATCCATTTACATAGAAAATCGGAATCAAAGAAGAATGCCATTGAATAAAGTCCATTTACTGTAAAAATTGAGTCCCTTCTATCCATTTACATAGAAAATCGGAATCAAAGAAGAATGCCATTGAAGCAAATGCGTTTTCAGAATAAGGCTCTGTCGATATTTAATGAGTTAAAAGGTAATTCTCCATCAACAAGTGGTCTAGCATCAAATATTTATGAAAATTAAATATATAGAGAAAGTGATTCGATTTGCATTGTTTCCATTTTGTCGGTCCCAATTAACGACGCGAATCGGGGTCTTGCGGTAATTAATTTAACTTAAAAAACAACAGGAGTGTATTGTTTGAGCAATGAATATTAATCCTAAACAAGTTTTGTGTTTAATTAATTAAATAAAATTCATTTTAAAACAATTTTATTTCAGTGGTTTCAGTATGTAAGATTCAATTTATTTAAAATAAATCTCAATAAACCCACGTATGTGATGTCATTCAAACTCGTATTGTGAAGTATTGTTTAAAAGTAAATACGCAATCCAACCCGGTTTTTCATCTTACTAGGAAACAGCTGCTGAACCTGTAGCACATAAGTAATAAAAACTACCATTTCTTTAATTAATACCTTAAAGCATTCTCTGTTTAATGAGTATCCTCAGGTAGTTTTTACGTTTTGATATTACTTTTTGTTAACTTCAATTAGAAAGATTCTATAAAGCAAATAATTGGAAAAAAAAATATTTATTTCCATTAGAATTTTATATTAAATTTGATTTTAACGTCATTTATGACGACATTGACTTCTTCTTCTTCTTCTTCTTCTTCTTGAGTTAGTGCTATTACGCACTTTTACTCTATAATGGCTGGGGGACTTATCTCTATCCCACACTAGGCTTTAACTAGGCTAAAAAATCATATCATTTATTTGTCTTTTAGTTGTTGACGGACCTTAAATCAGCATATCTTCCTGAGAGTCCAGAAGTGGACTTGAGGATTGTTAGGGCGGGGTTAAGTAGCGCATCAACTTTAGTGAATAATTTTAAAGCTCTGTCTCTGATATATTTTTTCACTATTCAGTAATATTGGAAACAGCTATATAATCACCCAAACATTCAATTAATTTGTGGCGACCATATAACAACTCTGCCGCAGCAACACTATTGCAGGCCGCAACAACACAACTTCGGGCCAACACCATGGAGTTACTACCAGTAGTCGCAACAATGACAGTGGTTACCACAGTGGCAGAGGGCATCATCAGTTGCACCAGCTACAGCAACAACAACCGGAACAGCAAGAACTCCAGCATACAAGCACAAGAAAAATAGCAAGGAGAACGAAAAGTATGAAACTCTACAATGTTCAGAAGTGACCATGTGTGTAAATAGTGAAACAATAGGGGTATTTTGGATGTCTGTGCATCGTCGAATGTGCATCATTGCAAACTCTAATAATCCTGAACTCACTTTGTACATATTAGTCTTGAAAGTATTTAGAACAGCTGATTTTCGTCAACATATTTAACAATGCCAAGAAAAAGTGAAATGCAGAATATATTGAATATTGTGCTCGATTTTGTTGTTGCGGAATTAGTACGTAATTTAGATTCGTACATTTATATGTTTAATATAAGAGTACATTTCTGTTCAAACGAATTGCAGAAAATGATAGCGATAATGACGATGCAATAAGTGACATTTTGGATGATTTAGAAGAAGACATTTCCACTGTGCATATGTGTCGTCGTGAAATTTTATCAAAGTTTCCAAAATCTTTTAAATGGTTCAGTGATGTCCTCATGACTATTGATGACAATAGATTGCGTCAAATGCTACGACTTGGGTGACTACAATTTCACAAAATTGTTAACCTTTTAGCTAACAATGAAGAATTTACTAAATTACATTCATCTAAACAATTTCCTATAGAACTACGAGTTGCAGTAGTTTTGTTTATATCTAATTCAAAAAAGTGCACAAGCGACGACAGAAAGGGCATATTTTTTCAATCTTATCTATAAAAACTTAAACAAATATATAATAGCCTTTTATTTGTAATAAATCAGAAGTATTTTCATCAGCCTTTAACAGTTGTACAGGCATCTTTTTTTCAAGGCCTGCGCCTGTTAAGTACATCAATCACTCGCTTTCCTCTAACTTCGTCTTAAATGGCGTACTTTAAACCCCAACATATTGGAATATTTTTTTTTTTTTGCTATAAGTTTCCTATAAAATATTTGCGCTGTTGGAGTTTAAAATAATACAAAAAAACAAATAATCTCGATAGGTGAATATATAACATATATACCTCAAAACCTTCTTTTTCCTCAAGCAAATCTAGAACGAGGTTTACCTCATTATTGGTCCACTTTTTGTTGCTACATCTCCGAATAGTTTTGGCCAGCAGCTTCGACATTGTTGGACGTTAAATGAATACAAAATCAAACAGTTGCATAAAATTACAAAATCAAAAAAAAAACCGTTTCGCTAAAATATTGCCCAGCGAACATTTAAAAAAAATAGTATCATTCACAGTAGAGTCTTGAAAATCAAATATGCAAGAGGTAATTGGTGCTGAAAATATGGTCTTGAATATTGTCTTGCAAATCAAGTGTGGAATTATAAATAAGGGAATTGTTTTTGTAAAATCAAATAATTTTGCACATGCAACGATGCACAGACATCCTGAATATCCTTATATATTATGGTGCCTTGATTCTGGTGCGTCATCGCACATGTGTTCTATAAAAGTAAAATTCAATAGTTTTAAAAAACCACAAGCAACAGTGTTGATGAAAAGGTTTCTGGCGTAAATGTCAAACTTGATAAGTTACCAGTTTGTGAAATATGCATTAAGGGCAAACCCAGTTACCATTTAGTAGTTCAAATTCGCATACAGAAGACTTACTAGAACTTGTGCATAGTGATGTATGCGGACCGATGCGCGTAAATTCAATCGAGATTTTATTACCTTTATTGTTGAAGACGAATGAGATCTTTGAAAAATTCGAGGAACTTAAGACAATGGCTAAGAGAAAAACTGGCAAAAAGGTAAAGATTTTGCGTTCAGATAATGGCACAGAATATACGCGTGCAATGATATGAATAGATTTCTTCGTGATGAGGGCATAAAACATGAATATAGTGTAGAACACATATATATTAAGTCTTTTCTTTTGCAAGCATATCAGAAAAGAACAACTGTTCATTTTAAAAATAACATATGAAAGAACAACACGGCTGGCTTATTTAGTCCAACTTTTTTGAAATCACTTAACTCTTAAGCAGCTTAAATCACATGGTTGCCAACACTAAAAATTCGTCTATTGTGAACGATTTTTTTTGATCCCTGACTTAGATGAACCTAGTTCGCTAGGTATTAGGTCTCTTCACTCTCTTCTCTCTCCTTCGTCTACTGGAATGAAGTTTCCTCATTGCCGTGGAAGTCTTCTCCTTTCATTCCTTAGAGGTGGTTTAGTGGGTTAAAGTCCCACACGGTGGCTTTCGATACTTCCACCTACTGCAAAAAAAAAAAGAACGATTTTTGGAAGTACATACGTTCGTAACAAATACGTCATAGTTTCTATTTATTATTTTACTGTTAAAAGGCACGAAAAATTATATTTTATTCAAAATCATGTAAAAAAAATATTCTCATCAATAATTGCAAAGAATTATTATTCATTTAAATGCATTAAGGAACAACCTTTTGCAGTATCTTAAAGCTAACTAAAAGAAATAAAATAAAAATAAAATAAAAGAAGAAATTAAAATGTTTAGAGAGTAAATAAAATAACTTAAATTATTTAAATAACAGAATTTAAATTATTATTAAACAAATTATAAAAAACTTAATCAATGAATAAAAGAAGAAGGAAAGAAATTAAAAAAAACAAAATTTACAAAACAAACACAAGACAAATAAACGTGACGTTAAGACTCCCGCGTTATCTGCATTTCTGGTTGCGCTTGAAAGAGACTGACTAAAAAAAACTTGGTTAACATGTTCAATTATTATTATAGATTATTGTTCAAATGGAAACCCAGACACTTTACCGATTAGTATATTTAATAATTGAGTTGCCAAGTGATACAGATAGCAAGAAATCAACAATTATATTTAACCTAGCAATTGGTAGAATTGAAGACTTGTTTGCATTAAGGAACAAAAAAAAATAATAATAAAATAATAATAATTTTCATGTATTAAGTTCTTAGTTAAAAGGTGTTAGTTTACATTTGTGTGGTGAAAGGGAAAGGTAAATTTTTACTTCGTAAAATATAAAAATGAGTCAAAAGCAAAAACAAATTTCCTTAGAACAAAAGTTAGACATTTTAAAACGTTTTAAAGTTGGAGAAAAACCTGCTGACATTGAGAGAATTCTGGACTTAGCTCCAACTATTTAAGAACAATTTCTAATCCTGATGCGGACAATATAAAGGGCTATGGAAAAGCTG
>NW_024034489.1:0-5625 GCF_002237135.1 Teleopsis dalmanni | reverse complement strand
TGTGGATCTCGTTGTGGTTCTATGTCTTGTACTTGCAATTGTAATTTTACTTGATCTTGCGTATTGTAAATCCGATTAACAACTTGCAGACTTTCTTTGCGTTGCAGATCTTGCTGATATTGTACTTCATGTGCTTGGGCATGAATCCTTTCTTTTGATTGAGAATATTGAGGATGTTGCTCTGGATAAATCTGACCTTGTGTGCTTTGCATTGATGTGCTTGATTTGGAATGTGACTCGATATTTAGACTGCGGGGATCATTTAATGGGTTTCTGTAACGGGATCACTTGTGAATACTCGACTACTGTGAGCCTGATGAGCGCTTCTTCTTGACCATCGCTTCGACATGTTTTAACCTGCTCTGTGCCAAGTGCTTCGAATACATCGGTTAGTAAAATTAGTTCTTCTAAAGTCTCGAAATCTTGACGTTTGATATACTTTTGGCAGTTAGTGACCATGTTGTGATATATTCGTTCTAGTTGCGAATTTTGATCCATGCCAGCATGTCGCATCAGATCTTTAATGATAATTAAATAACCCTTAAAGCTTTTTGGTGGCCTTTGACGTCGAGATCCTATTTCATCTGCTAATTTTTCATAATATCTAGGTGGCAAAAAGAAATTTAGGAAATCGGCCTTAAAACTTGTCCATAGCTGCCAATGCTTATTGTTGTAGCGATACCACATTAGTGCTTTATCTTCGAGCAGTATAGGCATTATCTTGGAAACTAGATTTATGACGATGCCATAGACGTCTGCAAGTTCTTCAATGTTTTCGTTAAAGCCCAACGGGTTCTTACTACCATTAAATTTAACACACCATTTCTCGACTTGTTCAACTGTCTGGAGATAAGAATACTGTCCCATGGTAAAAGAAAATGACGATGTTAACTGGTATCTGTTTCCACTGTCCCTGCTCGGGCGCCAATTGTAACGAACCTTCCTGGCCGAGGTGTTGCTCGCCGGATTCCAGGCCCAGTTCTACAATAAATTTATTTGATAAGAGCAGTGAAAAGTTGGCTATGGTAGGACGTACGACGTAGGTAGAGGTTTTATTACTCGAATCTAGGTTCCTCTATTTCTGTTGCTATTAACGAAATGTTGATTTCGTTATCAATAAGTAATAGAAATGTATATTTCTATTCTACGGGACTGCTAGCGAAATGTTACTTTATAAACAAGTAAATAATAGAAATGTAAACAAGTAAATAATAAAAATGTATATTTCTATTCTACGGGGCTACTGCGAAATCTTGTCTTATAAACAAATAAATAATAGAAATGTATATTTCTATTCTACGGGGCTACTGCGAAATGTTGTCTTATAAACAAGTAAATAATAGAAATGTATATTTCTATACTAGCTAAACGTTGTCTTATAAACAAGTAAATAATAGAAATGTATATTTCTATTCTACGGGGCTACTAGTGAAATGTTGATTTCTTTAGCCGCGGATTTGGTATGGGTGATAATATTCATGTGTAAATACCACCTTACCGATTATTCTATTAACGAAAATTTGATTTCGTTATGAACAAATAAGTAACAGAAATGTATATTTCTCTTACTACTAACGAAATGTTAATTTCGTTATTAAAAGTTATTGTAATAGAAATGTGTATTCCTATTATATAAAAAAAAATGGGAATCGAGATGTAAATTTCGATTCTTGATGTTTCAGCACATATGTTTTGAAGCGACTTCTCTTTAGCTCGATACCTCGCTGAATGTCTTTCCTGTGCTTTTGCTTCGCCTTTTATATCCGCGAGGTGCGAAGCATACTGTAGTTTTGTTCTTGTAACTACAACGGTGTGTTGTTTACAAGTTTTTATTATTGTCTGATGTTTTTATTTTGTATTAAATTTGGAGGTGGGTTTTAATACCATCTCCAATATCAATTTTGTTAGTGTTTTATTATATTTTGTGTTGTAAAATTTAAGAGCTATAAATTTTATGTTACACTTCTCCGATTTTTCCATAGAGTAGACGAACTCTGATTACCTCGTCGAATGATTCCTTGTTCGTTTCCTTGGATTTTTGAAGATTTTAAAGAACTTGTCTTGGACTACATTCATGGCTATGCTACCAGAATTCTGAATTCCAAGACACCATTCTCTAATTTGATTCGGAGCGCTGTTTACTTTGTCATTCTGGTGCATACAATCAAGTTTTCTTGGATGTGGCTGTGATAGCTGTTCTGGTGGGCTGATGCGTTTTTCCAAAACCTTTTCTGTACGAGTTTCTGATAGTTGATGCGATGATTGGCTAGTACTTGGTGTTTCGTCAACCACCTTAACTTGTCTGGTAATGATTTCCATACTCATATCATATTCTTGTACTTGTTGCGCTGGAGTATCTTGTTTCTGCGAACGTAGTATTAGCGAAGTCTCTGCTAGTGTTTGTCCTTGAGGTACGGGAAGTGATGAGGTTGCCACTAATTTAGTCGAGAGTATAATCGGTTGTTCTACGCGCAACTGTGGATCTCGTTGTGGTTCTATGTCTTGTACTTGCAATTGTAATTTTACTTGATCTTGCGTATTGTAAATCCGATTAACAACTTGCAGACTTTCTTTGCGTTGCAGATCTTGCTGATATTGTACTTCATGTGCTTGGGCATGAATCCTTTCTTTTGATTGAGAATATTGAGGATGTTGCTCTGGATAAATCTGACCTTGTGTGCTTTGCATTGATGTGCTTGATTTGGAATGTGACTCGATATTTAGACTGCGGGGATCATTTAAAGGGTTTCTGTAACGGGATCACTTGTGAATACTCGACTACTGTAAGCCTGATGAGCGCTTCTTCTTGACCATCGCTTCGACATGTTTTAACCTGTTCTGTGCCAAGTGCTTCGAATACATCGGTTAGTAAAATTAGTTCTTCTAAAGTCTCGAAATCTTGACGTTTGATATACTTTTGGCAGTTAGTGACCATGTTGTGATATATTCGTTCTAGTTGCGAATTTTGATCCATGCCAGCATGTCGCATCAGATCTTTAATGATAATTAAATAACCCTTAAAGCTTTTTGGTGGCCTTTGACGTCGAGATCCTATTTCATCTGCTAATTTTTCATAATATCTAGGTGGCAAAAAGAAATTTAGGAAATCGGCCTTAAAACTTGTCCATAGCTGCCAATGCTTATTGTTGTAGCGATACCACATTAGTGCTTTATCTTCGAGCAGTATAGGCATTATCTTGGAAATTAGATTTATGACGATGCCATAGATGTCTGCAAGTTCTTCAATGTTTTCGTTAAAGCCCAACGGGTTCTTACTACCATTAAATTTAACACACCATTTCTCGACTTGTTCAACTGTCTGGAGATAAGAATACTGTCCCATGGTAAAAGAAAATGACGATGTTAACTGGTATCTGTTTCCACTGTCCCTGCTCGGGCGCCAATTGTAACGAACCTTTCTGGCTGAGGTGTTGCTCGCCGGATTTCAGGCCCAGTCCTACAATAAATTTATTTGATAAGAGCAGTGGAAAGTTGGCTATGGTAGGACGTACGACGTAGGTAGAGGTTTTATTACTCGAATCTAGGTTCCTCTATTTCTGTTGCTATTAACGAAATGTTGATTTCGTTATCAATAAGTAATAGAAATGTATATTTCTATTCTACGGGACTGCTAGCGAAATGTTACTTTATAAACAAGTAAATAATAGAAATGTAAACAAGTAAATAATAGAAAAGTATATTTCTATTCTACGGGGCTACTGCGAAATGTTGTCTTATAAACAAGTAAATAATAGAAATGTATATTTCTATACTAGCTAAACGTTGTCTTATAAACAAGTAAATAATAGAAATGTATATTTCTATTCTACGGGGCTACTGCGAAATGTTGTCTTATAAACAAGTAAATAATAGAAATGTATATTTCTATACTAGCGAAACGTTGTCTTATAAACAAGTAAATAATATAAATGTATATTTCTATTCTACGGGGCTACTAGTGAAATGTTGATTTCTTTAGCCGCGGAATTGGTATGGGTGATAATATTCATGTGTAAATACCACCTTACCGATTATTCTATTAACGAAAATTTGATTTCGTTATGAACAAATAAGTAACAGAAATGTATATTTCTCTTACTACTAACGAAATGTTAATTTCGTTATTAAAAGTTATTGTAATAGAAATGTGTATTCCTATTATATAAAAAAAAATGGGAATCGAGATGTAAATTTCGATTCTTGATGTTTCAGCACATATGTTTTGAAGCGACTTCTCTTTAGCTCGATACCTCGCTGAATGTCTTTCCTGTGCTTTTGCTTCGCCTTTTATATCCGCGAGGTGCGAAGCATACTGTAGTTTTGTTCTTGTAACTACAACGGTGTGTTGTTTACAAGTTTTTATTATTGTTCTGATGTTTTTATTTTGTATTAAATTTGGAGGTGGGTTTTAATACCATCTCCAATATCAATTTTGTTAGTGTTTTATTATATTTTGTGTTGTAAAATTTAAGAGCTATAAATTTTATGTTACACTTCTCCGATTTTTCCATAGAGTTGACGAACTCTGATTACCTCGTCGAATGATTCCTTGTTCGTTTCCTTGGATTTTTGAAGATTTTAAAGAACTTGTCTTGGACTACATTCATGGCTATGCTACTAGAATTCTGAATTCCAAGACACCATTCTCTAATTTGATTCGGAGCGCTGTTTACTTTGTCATTCTGGTGCATATAATCAAGTTTTCTTGGATGTGGCTGTGATAGCTGTTCTGGTGGGCTGATGCGTTTTTCCAAAACCTTTTCTGTACGAGTTTCTGATAGTTGATGCGATGATTGGCTAGTACTTGGTGTTTCGTCAACCACCTTAACTTGTCCATACTCATATCATATTCTTGTCCTTGTTGCGCTGGAGTATCTTGTTTCTGCGAACGTAGTATTAGCGAAGTCTCTGCTAGTGCTTGTTCTTGAGGTACGGGAAGTGATGAGGTTGCCACTAATTTAGTCGAGAGTATAATCGGTTGTTCTACGCGCAACTGTGGATCTCGTTGTGGTTCTATGTCTTGTACTTGCAATTGTATTTTTACTTGATCTTGCGTATTGTAAATCCGATTAACAACTTGCAGACTTTCTTTGCGTTGCAGATCTTGCTGATATTGTACTTCATGTGCTTGGGCATGAATCCTTTCTTTTGATTGAGAATATTGAGGATGTTGCTCTGGATAAATCTGACCTTGTGTGCTTTGCATTGATGTGCTTGATTTGGAATGTGACTCGATATTTAGACTGCGGGGATCATTTAATGGGTTTCTGTAACGGGATCACTTGTGAATACTCGACTACTGTGAGCCTGATGAGCGCTTCTTCTTGACCATCGCTTTTACATGTTTTAACCTGTTCTGTGCCAAGTGCTTCGAATACATCGGTTAGTAAAATTAGTTCTTCTAAAGTCTCGAAATCTTGACGTTTGATATACTTTTGGCAGTTAGTGACCATGTTGTGATATATTCGTTCTAGTTGCGAATTTTGATCCATGCCAGCATGTCGCATCAGATCTTTAATGATAATTAAATAACCCTTAAAGCTTTTTGGTGGCCTTTGACGTCGAGATCCTATTTCATCTGCTAATTTTTCATAATATCTAGGTGGCAAAAAGAAATTTAGGAAA
>NW_024034488.1:0-5632 GCF_002237135.1 Teleopsis dalmanni | reverse complement strand
CGGTATAAAACATTAAAAAATGAATAATGCATAATTGAGTTATTAACAAACATGCATGACAAAAATAATTCTCAACTTAGTTGTGTGGACTGCGTAACACAATTCAAAATATGTCATTCCGTCACTATTTATTGACAGAATATAATGAAATGCCGCACTCTTGCGCACAATAAGTTTCACATAAATAAGGGTTTTAAAAAGTTCCGGTATAAAACATTAAAAAATGAATAATACATAATTGAGTTATTAACAAACTTGCATGACAAAAATAATTCCCAATATTATTGTGTGGACTGCGTAACACATTTCAAAATATGTCATTCCGTCACTAATTATTAACAGAATATAATGAAATCGCGCACTCTTGCGCACAATAAGTTTCACATAAATAAGGGTTTTAAAAAGTTTCGGTATAAAACATTAAAAAATGAATAATACATAATTGAGTTATTAACAAACATGCATGACAAAAATAATTCCCAATATTATTGTGTGGACTGCGTAACACATTTCAAAATATGTCATTCCGTCACTAATTATTAACAGAATATAATGAAATGGCGCACTGTTGCGCACAATAAAGTTCACATGTATAAGGGTTATAAACAGTTCCGGTATAAAACATTAAAAAATGAATAATACATAATTGAGTTATTAACAAACATGCATGACAAAAATAATTCTGAATTTAGTTGTGTGGACTGCGTAACACAATTCAAAATATGTCATTCCGTCACTATTTATTGACAGAATATAATGAAATCGCGCACTGTTGCGCACAATAAATTTTCATGTATAAGGGTTTTAAAAAGTTCCGGTATAAAACATTAAAAAATGAATAATACATAATTAAGTTATTAACAAACATGCATGACAAAAATAATTCTCAATTTAGTTGTGTGAATTGCGTAACACATTTCAAAATATGTCATTCCGTCACTATTTATTAACAGAATATAATGAAATGGCGCACTGTTGCGCACAATAAGTTTCACATAAATAAGGGTTTTAAAAAGTTCCGGTATAAAACATTAAAAAATGAATAATAGATAATTGAGTTATTAACAAACATGCATGACAAAAATAATTCTCAACTTAGTTGTGTGGACTGCGTTACACAATTCAAAATATGTCATTCCGTCACTATTTATTGACAGAATATAATGAAATGGCGCACTGTTGCGCACAATAAATTTCACATGTATAAGGGTCTTAAAAAGTTCCGGTATAAAACATTAAAAAATGAATAATACATTGTTATGTTCTTATATATAACAACATATACTTTATTACTTAAAGTATTATAATAATTTACAATTTAATCTTAATAAAATATTATGATTACACCACAGCACGTTTACTCTGCTTTGCACGATTCCGACAACAACTACGCATTTTGTCTTTTTTACTTCTTTCTCTATTTCTTTATGCAGTGTTGCCATTATCGAATATACTACAGTTCCTCCCCCATCAAATAGTCCCGTAACCTTTTTGTCGGTTGCCTCTGCCGGTACGGTCGCGATTTTAATGTTTCATCTCTTTTATCTTTTTCTTCTAATGACCCCTCTACTTGACTATCTGGTAGGATATATTCATTTGATGACTGACCTGCACTTACTTGGTCGTCTTGCTCTTCCGGTTGTGCCACTGAAGTTACTGCTACTGGAGTTATATTGGATTCTAACCTTGTCGGTGTCTCCGAAACTCGCTTATGCAACTGGTCAATATGTCTCGACAATATGTCACTATTTGATTGAATTTTGTAGTTGCGATCTCCTGTTGATTGTATAATCCCTGGCATCCACTTTTCTCCTCTTCCAAAATTTCGGTACCAAACACTTTCACCACACTGGAAACTGCGAACTGGTTTTATTTGTTTGGAATACTCATCAGAATTTAGCTGCTTCTGAGTGTTGTGATCACTGGGGTGCAAATGATCTAACAATGTTTTCAACTTCCTTCCCATCAAGATTTCTGCTGGACTCAAACTTGAATTTGCATTAGGAGTTGTACGCAGATGCAAAAGTATATTTGCCAAATTCTTACTGATGTCTGAAGACTGCATTTTCTTAAGGTGATTCTTAATGGTTTGTACAAACCTTTCTGCTTGCCCGTTTGACGATGGATGATACGGTGCCGTACGTATGTGCTTTATACCGCTAAGTTTTAAATATTTCTCAAATTCTTCTGACACAAACGTTCGCCCATTATCGGACACAATGGTATCTGGTATACCATGTGTTGCAAATATTTCTCTCATTAACTCGATTGTTCTAATCGCATTTATTTTACTGGTTATTTTTACCTCTATCCACTTGCTATGAGCATCTACGACGATAAAAAAATTTGTACCCATAAAGGGTCCCGCATAATCAATATGTAACCGTGACCATGGCCTTAGCGTTGCTGGCCATGGTTTACCTGCTGCTACTGGAGGATTCTTTTTGTTACATGCACACTTTTCACAACGTCTGGCTAACATTTCTATATCTTCATCTAAACCAGGCCACCAAAAATAGCTTCGCGCAACTGCTTTCATTGCCGACATGCCTTGATGAACTTCGTGCAACATCTCAAGTATTCTGGGACGTAGTGTTGCTGGTATTATTACCCTGGCTCCCCATAACAAACATTGTGCATTCACTGATAGTTCCTGGATTTTATTCACAAACGGTTTAAACTGGATTGATTTATATGGCAAAACTGTATCTTTCCTTTGGATATGCCACATTACTTTTGATAGTATTGGATCTCTTCTGGTTGCTTGTGCAATTTCTTTCGCAGTGATTAAAAACTGTTCCTCAGCCTCATTGCAGTATAATATTTCAGGTATTTCCGGTATTTGTAGCTTTACATCATTTAAAGGTAACCGGCTCAATGCATCTGCATTCTGGTGATGTTTCCCTTCTCGGAATTTAATCTCGTACTGGTAAGCGCCTAACTTTAACGACCACCTTAACATTCTGGGTGATATATGCTGTGATATTGGTTTTTCTGGATTAAATAATCCCACTAGTGGTTTATGATCAGTCATTATTGTAAATTGTCTACCACTTAAAAATTGATGAAACTTTTGCACACCAAACATAATCGCTAGCGCTTCTTTATCCAACTGTGAATAATTTCGTTCCGCGCCCTGTAATGTTCTGGAGCCAAAAGCAATCGGTGCTTCTCTATCATCCGGCATCTTGTGTGCCAAAACAACTCCAACTCCATACGGTGATGCGTCTCCGCATAATATCAGTGGTAAGTCAGCCGAATAATGCACCAAAAGATTTTTTGATTGTAATAGTTTCTTTGCTCGTTCAAAACTTAATTTCTGTTCTTTACCCCATTTAAAAGGTATCTCTTTTCTTAATAGTCGATACAGCGGTTCCAATAGATCGCCCTTATTTTGTAAAAATCTATCATAAAATGTAATTAACCCAAGAAAAGCTTGTAGCTGCTGTTTATTTATTGGTTCTGGTGCTTGAGCTATTGCCTTCACCTTTTCGTCAGTTGGACGCACTCCTTCTCGGCTTATCTTAAACCCCAAAAATGTTATCTCTTGTACTGCGAAAACACATTTTGATTTTTTAAGCTTCAATCCTGCATCCTGTACACGTTTCAGAGCAGTTCGTGTTCTATCCCACAACTCTTCCAAAGTTGTTCCGCCAATTAGAATGTCATCTAAATAAATAATCACACCATCTATGTTCTTAAGAACTCCTTCCATCACCCGTTGAAATATACCTGGTGCCGTTGAAATTCCAAACGGTAATCTTGTAACTTCAAAAAGTCCGCGATGTGTGTTTAATGTAAGTATCCTTGCTGATTCTTGGTCAACCTTCACCTGTGTATACGCTCGATCTAAATCCAGCTTTGTAAACCACTTACAATTTGCTAATGTTGCTAGCACTTCTGTATTAGTAGGTAATGGATACGTTTCCTTGCAAAGCATTTGATTCACTGTGCACTTATAATCTCCACAAATGCGTATGCTACCATCTGGTTTAATTATAGGTACAACCGGTGTTGCCCACTCACTAAAGGATATTGAACGTAGTGCGCCTTCATCTTCCAACTTCTTTAATGCTGCTTCCACCTTGAGTTTTAGTGCAAACGGCACTTGTCGATATCGAAGAAATTTCGGTTTACTTGAAACTGACATTTGTAACTTCACAGGATTTCCCTTGTAATCTCCAAGATTTCCATCAAAAACTGAACTGAAGTTCATCACTTCTACTGGAATAGTTGATTCTATATTGCATAAATTGCTGGTTATAGTAATTCCCAAATCGTTAAACCAATTTCGACCGATTAGAGCCGGACCTTCACCCGCTGCTACTAACAACTTTAGTTTCTTTGTGACGTTCCCAACCGAGACTGGTACTTCTGCTTCTCCACTCAGTTTAAGATTTTTCTCTGTTCCCCAAGTTCTTAATTGTATTTGACTTGGTTTTAGCGGAATATACGGCATTTTTTCTCTAAATAACTTTTCACTTATTATTGAGTAACTTGCCCCCGAATCTATTTCCATTTGTACCGGTGACTTACTTATCGTAATCACTCTCTTGACCGATGGACTACCTTTAACGAACATTGACCATAAATACTCTGTCTTTTGAGTTTCCTGGTTTGTATCTAAAAGATTTACTCTGTTTGGTCTTCTTCCATTATTTGTTGCTGGCTTTTTGGTTTTTGCTTTTTTTATACAAGCTCTCTCAATATGTCCACGCTTTTTGCAATAATAACATTCCGCGTCTTTAAATTTGCACTGATCTGAATGATGATTTCCTCGACAACGATAACAATTCTGAATATGGTCCACTGGAGCACGATTTGGTTTTACCTTGTTGCTTGAAATTTTATTCAACCCTGGTAGGCTGGCTGACGTTTTAAGTTCCGTCGCATTCTTTTGTGCTGTTTCTGATGCTATAGCTTCCTCCTGCGCTATTTTTAGTGTTAACTGGTCATTCGCCAGGAGCCGCTTTTGTAAATTTTCATCGCGCATGCCACAGACTAGTCTGTCTCGTAACATTTCTTCCAAATCCTTGAAATTGCAGTCTTGGCTCAATTTCCTTAGCGCTGCCAAATATTCAATAATTGATTCGTCCTCTACTTGGTTTCTCCGATAAAATTTAAACCTTTCAATTATTGCATTCGCTGCCGGACAAAAATAGTTGGTCAATAACTTAGTTGCCGCCTCAAATGTGAATGTTTCCTCTACAATATTAATCGGTGTGGCAACCGATTTTAATATTGTGTAGGTTTCCGGCCCACATGACGCTAAAAAGATTGCTTTTTTCTTTTTATCGTCTGTGATTTCATTTGCCATAAAAAAAAACTCCATTTGCTCCCTGTAAGTCTTCCACTTCCCCGACGCAACGTCAAATTGATCCAATACCCCAAAACTCCTCGCCATCCTTTAATTTTTATCCTCGTCGCCAACTTTGTTATGTTCTTATATATAACAACATATACTTTATTACTTAAAGTATTATAATAATTTACAATTTAATCTTAATAAATATTATGATTACACCACAGCACGTTTACTCTGCTTTGCACGATTCCGACAACAACTACGCATTTTGTCTTTTTTACTTCTTTCTCTATTTCTTTATGCAGTGTTGCCATTATCGAATATACT
>NW_024034487.1:0-5632 GCF_002237135.1 Teleopsis dalmanni | reverse complement strand
TTGAATTCTGTCTGTTTACCACTGCTAACCCGAACACTCTCCAAAAGTCGGTACCAAAATAAAAATGTTGCTGCAATGCAGGTACTACCAAAAATTCCATATTTTTTAACATACCATCCCACTTTACGGGCAAAGTGATTATTCCTATGACTGCAGTCTTTCCTCCATTTGCGGTTTTAACCTGTTGATTCTTCAAGGGAACCATTTGGTCTGACCGTTTTTCAAGGAATTTGGCAGCATCTTTTCCAATGCAGTTTGCACTAGCCCCCGAGTCCAATAAAGCTAATACTTCTTCCCCATCTATAGTAGTTTTTGCAAAGAATCTATTATCATCATCTAAAGTTACTATAGCAGACACTAACTTTCTACTGTACCGTTTGAACAAAGCCGTTTTTTCCCTAATTTTTTTTATTTTCTTGAGCTTTCTACTCGGCACCTCTTCATTAAATATTTTGGCTCTTTTTTGTTCATACTCTAATATACGCTGGTGTAGACTTTTACGTTCATTGATAACAGGTATTACTGGCGTTTGAACTTCCATTTTTCTTCTTAAAATAGTTATTTGTTTCCCGGATTCATCTTCATTTGACAGCCTCCCCGGGTTGACGCTGTCATTACTTGGTTTCCCTCTTGAAACACACAATATGAAACATCACTATCACATATGAAACATCTCATAGAGTGAAACGACGATTTACATATCTCCTTTACATCATCCTTATTCTTATAATGATTTCCTGGCATACCACAAGTATAGCACAAATTCATGTGGAACGGAGAGTAACATAAGGGTTTATTTACTTGAGCATTTTCCACCATACCACGCGTTGAATTGAGAGAGGCTCCTAATGAATTAGGTGAGGGATTCCTATTACCTTCATAGTTGTAGCTGTGTTGTTTAATTTTACTGTCTACCACAGCCTCCACTCTCGCTATTCCGTCTTCCCTGATTCCTGGCTCAATGGTACCCTTATAGTGAATTTCTGATACAGGACGTCCTTTACTCCTATTTTCTTGTAACAGACGTTCCCCTCTTTTACACTCACTAATGAGGTCCGCTATCGAAGCAAAAGATGCCGAAAACACAAGACTAGCCAAATTTCCTCTTAAGTTGCTTTTTATAATTTGGACTAACTCCCTTTCGGGTATCTTTTTCTTAAGCCTAAACGACAAATTATGAATATCTGCGTAAAATTGCTCGAACGTTTCTCCCACTTGTTGCCTACGTTCCATCATTTGCCTGATTATTTCGTAATCGCTATCGCAAGATCTAAAATGACTTAACAGTTCTTTTTTCAGCTGATAATAGTTGAAATTCTTATCCTCCGCATGGTCCTCCATCACTTGCCAATACCACCTAGCAGCGCAACCCGATACCAAACAGTGAAAATCAGTGAAGAGCTGGTGATAAGAAAGTTCATATTGCTCTCTCATTTTTTCGATACGGAAAATGAAGCTTTCTACAGACATTTCTTTAGTGGTCCCATCAAATTTGATCCGCCATTTATCTAGGTCACAATTTTTTCGGGTCACCCTTTCGTCTTCTTCAAACAATATTGAGTCCCTTCTATGATCCCTTAGCCTAGTATTATTCGCTAAAAATTCAGAGTTCGCGTTTAACTCATCGCTTCCTACTACCGTCTTATTCACTCTATTTCTTTCTACGGAATTAACCCGCCCTTTCAATGAACCTAATTCACTTCTGATATCATGCATCCCACTCGCAGAACTTGGGTTTGTTGCATCAACATGTGCATCATATCAACGAGTTCCCTTTGACTTTCTCGTTCCATTTTTCCAACATTTTTAACATTCTCTTCATTCAATCCATCATTCACACCATCATTCACACACGCCTCTCCTACTGCTATGACAGGTAACGCACCGCCTACTGCGCCTTCCTTTTCTACGTCTTCTTGATCCGCCATTAGTGAGAGTTTATTCAACTCTGATATGAACTCAGGGGACCTGATAATTGAGGCAATCGCGTTGCGGTTAACTGCTTGCGTCTCCTTTCTTTGGAACAAAATTCCTGCACACAAATTGATATCGCGTTCTGGCACACTATCCGTCGGCCTAATCACGCCTGTATCTATTTGAGTCAGAAGATACGACGCTGCGTCTCTTCCCAAAGCTCTCGCTACACTCCTAGTAAGTCGCTTATTTTCGTTCCTATTGCGTGTATTTGCTTCACCTGTAGGAGTAAACCACTCGCGATCGCTCTCCATGAATCAGAAACAGAATAAAACTGAACAAATTCGTGTAATTTGAATTGTAGCAAAATAGGAAATGTAACTAATTACTGTTGTCTATTTACTCAACTAATTCACCAAAAAAATTATACACTATCTCTATTAATTCAAACCGTTTATGAAGAAACAATTTCATAAAAAAAAAATTCCAGTAATAAGTAATATACCAGAGTCAAAAAGCGAAAGAGAATTAAAGAAAGATTTTGACTACTTCTCTTCTTAATTAAATGTAAAACTTAATAAATAAATAAATTATTTCCAAAAAAAATATAATATATAAACAGAAATAAAAAATAGATAATTAGAGATAAGGGTTTTAAAAGAAAAAAAATCAACCACCATAAATAATAATGAATAATACTCAAAATTATTCAAACTAAACTTCAACCAAAATTTGGCATCAATAGGCAAAATCTTAATAAATACCAAAAGAAAAATAACTTCTAAAACAGGTTAAAGCTATTCAATTGGTATACTATACCTAAACGTAATCTAAATATAAAGTGTTACTATTCAATTATATTTAAATGGGTTTTGTAATTTCTACAATATAATAATAATAATGATATAGATGACCTTTGGTGTATTCTCAGTGTTATTATCTCAGGGACAATGTTAAAAAAAAATAAAAATGAGTTGAGTCGCGTTTCTCTCGGTCTTTAGTCCCCCACATAAATTCTAAGAATTATTTGCTGCATTACAATTTGATGCAGTCTGAACTACTGCCAAAAGCTAACACAACTAAAATTCTACACCCACCCATCACAAGCCGTTTCTGAAGCAAGCCTCACAATCACAGGACGTCCTTCTAAATGATCAGCAGCTTCAACTTCAGTCTTCATTCGTACTTTCTATCATTCACGCGCACATTCATATCACCTGCTGCTATACTGACTTTCACGTATAACGTTTCTGACAAACAGCTTCACGGCACCTCAGTATAGCTGCTGGTTTGCTTGTGATTTAAAAGAACAAAAAAACAAAAACTTAATCACCTCAAGCATATCCTGTTCGAATGTATGTTGTAGCGATCAAGCCAAAACACAAACCTAACACTAATTCTGTCAATCCGTCATTCGTGTCCTGTCGATGGTCAGTCGTTCGTATTACGTTCTGTTCTTTCGTTAGTTCCGTCCGTTGGGCGCCATTTTGTTACTTTCAACATCTTTATATTCATGTGTGCAGAGTTAGAGTCTGGCACGGTGGCGAGGCCAGCTAGCTCGTCAGAAAAGGGTTGGATTCTTTACTCCGCTATAGCACATCCGAACCGTAACAAAAAAATAAAGAAAAATCGTGCCAGAGAATTTGGTTCAAAAAAATTACAATCAATGATAGTAATTTTATATAATATTAATACCTTGTGTCTATCAGTTTTTTTTTCTTCGTATTGTCCTTGTCCTTGTCGGTCGGTTTGGACCTACCCACCCTCACTACATTACCGTAGTTACCGTTGAGCTGAAGTAACAGGCCCTGTTAAATTCTCTCCAGCTCCCTATTTTCATGTTCGTCCCTGTCCTGTCTAACTCATTTTTATTTTACTGCAACCTAACATTGCCCCCTTCTTCACTTTCACCTGTCACCTATATCTATTGAACTTAAGCCATCATTTTGTTTGAATTTACTTCATTTACACATTTAGTTTGTTACACAAAAAAAAAGAAAATCTTATGAATGGAATTATTTTTAATTTTGTTTCTTTTTTTCTTTTTATGGTTTATTATTTTATTATATAATAATACAAAAAAAATTCGACTAAACTAAACTAAGCAAAATTCTCTTCAAATAAAAAAAAATACAAAAGAATATATATATATATATACATAATGTATTCATAATAAAAAACTTACAATCTACTCTTACTATTTAATGCACAACTATATGTATATCCATAATATATTTATAATAAGAAAATAGATAAATATAACGAGAATAAAAAAATAGCTTTCTATACATCAACTTGTTGTTTTGTTTTTTTTTCCTTTTTTTTTTTTTCTTTTACATTTGGACTACCAATATTTTAATTACTTTGATTACTCTTACCAACATCGTAGCAGTGACGTCACTCCGCATTGCTGACCTAAATAGCTACAAAAAAAATTAAAAAAAACAAATTGTGGATAATCAAAGAAAAAAACAACAAAACAAAGACACCTGATGTGCTTGATCACTTATAATATATGTACATCATTTAAAGTAAAAAAATGTATATATTCTAATCTTGCGTGACTAATATCATATCCAAAATAAATTAACAATGAATATTATTTCTACTAATAATTTCATAAATAGAACTAATTAATTCAAGAAAATTAATAAAAAAAAACTTAATGTATATATAAAAAAATTCAAATTATTAAAATAAGTTGGAGAAAAAAATTTTTTTTAGTTTAGAAACAAAAAAAAAATATGAGATTGAATATTTAAAAAAAATTGTAAGACATTATAGACGGCAATAAGTCATAGGTAATTGAACAACTGAGTAAGCATAATATAATTTATTGTTTAAATGAATTTAATGAATTTAATTAATTTAATCATAAGCATTAACGTAAAAAAAAAATCATCTCCTGTAGCACTTCCGCGCGGTCTTAGTATTCTCCGTTGCTATTCTACAACTGTAAGGGTAGCTTACCGTACCAGTTGCTGTTAGATGTACTTGCAGTGAGTCCTAGGGCTAATTCCATATGTTTATCACTCCTTATTGAACTGGACTTATTACACATATAATACGGCTTGTTAGGTTGTTAAATCCAAGTTTCACCGACAGGTTATATTTATATATGGCTAATTCCATATGCTTATCAATCCTTATTGGACTTGATTTATTACACTTATAATACGGCTTATTAGGTTGTTAAATCAAAGTTTCACCGATATGTTATATTTATATATGGCTAATTCCATATGCTTATCAATCCTTATTGGACTTGATTTATTACACATATAATACGGCTTGTTAGGTTGTTAAATCCAAGTTTCAACGACAGGTTATATTTATATATGGCTAATTCCATATGCTTATCAATCCTTATTGGACTTGATTTATTACACTTATAATACGGCTTATTAGGTTGTTAAATCAAAGTTTCACCGATATGTTATATTTATATATGGCTAATTCCATATGCTTATCAATCCTTATTGGACTTGATTTATTACACATATAATACGGCTTGTTAGGTTGTTAAATCCAAGTTTCACCGATATGTTATATTTATTTGAATTTTTTTTCGATCATCAATTTATTCAAAGTTTTGATCATTTAAACCTCCGATTTGTAAAAATATTTTTTTTTTTTTTTTTTTTATTCACTTTAATTATTTTTTTGTATTAATAATAGTTAATTTTAAATGTTCACTTTAATTAATTTTTCAATATAT
>NW_024034486.1:0-5636 GCF_002237135.1 Teleopsis dalmanni | reverse complement strand
TATCTCTGCACAAACTATTTTATCAATATCAGCCGGCCCGAAAATTTTGTCATTTTCACATAAAGTTATCAAAATGTGAGCATGAGGCAAACCTCTTTTTTGAAATTCGATTGTATATATAAGAGCCTCAACTTTGCCAAAAATATATTTATTCCAAATGTCAGAAATGAGTTCTTTTAACTTCGATTTAAATACACGCACAACTATTTCAGGCCTGAAATGAGATGATTCATTAGGATCAATATTATATACAATTTCCGCCCAATTCTGATTGCAAGTCATTGTAACAAAAAGCGATGGCTTGCCGAAGTACTGAACAATTGACATTGCATCTAAGTAATTTTGATACATGTTTCTCGGAGACCCAGTGAAGGATGAAGGCAAAATCACTTTACGACCTAAGCTACCATCTCCTACTTGATTCGTTTGCAAATAATCACTAATATTGTTATACACATCTGCCCTCAAATTTACTTGATTCTGTCTTATAAAATGTAGTCGACATACTTCTATTCTCACATACATATCAACAATGTATTGCAAAAATAGTTTTTGCGATTTATGCAAAAAGCTAAATTGATCCCTTATTGCAAAACTGAAGCATGCAAATTGTAACATTGTAACTTTATTTCGAATCTGCCTACCATTAGAATTATGTTGCACGTTATGCGATATATTAACGTGCCAACCAAAATCTCCATTTGGGAATAGTAAAGGATATGCCAATGGTTCCAAAGCAGAATCTAATACTAATACATTCTTAACTACACCATTTGTTTTTAAAAAAGATATCATGTTTCTCTCAAATGGTGGTTCACCATCTATAGTCGTAAATATTATATCTTCGTATATCTGTATCACGATTCACGATAATTGCCATACAAATCTCTTTTTGTGCATTGCATACTCTATCATAATGTTCTTTCATTGTACAAAATGAATATCTCTCGAATTGAAGTGTTGTTAATGTCGATTCAACCAATTAATTAACCTTAACTATCACACAATTCACAATTAAAATTCATCACAATTAAAATTTAACTATTACACAATACACTTGAAATAAATCTAAAAATTTCAAACTCATTAACCTTAACTATCCACATTTCACAATTAAAATATATCACAATTAAAATTTATCAAAATTAAAATTTATCACAATTAAAATTTAACTATCACACAATGCAAATAAAACGATTGATATCAAAGGATATTTCCACTTCAATGCGTTTTTTTTATTCACAAACAATATTTGAAATTTAATGAGCTTTAAAAATCTGATTGTAACAGAATCCACAAAGTCCAAACACACAAAGTCCAAACACACAAAGTCCAAACACACAAAGTCCACTTTTTTCCAAAAGTGGAAAAAAATCGCACACACAAATCCACCGTAAACAATTAACAATTCGTCACAAAAAAAAACTTTGAAAAACACATGTATTTTGTTGTTGTAGTCGCAAAATTTACGCCAACGCATTTTTACCTGTGTTTCCGTTAACGTACATGCGAAAAAATAACGTTGTGCTCTTCTGCACGTCTTCACCTTTCCAACGGTATAAATTTTATCCATATATGTCAACGGCAACACAGTTAAAACGGGGTAACAAACTTTTATGTTAGCGTAATTATATATAGATTTGTCGTCATATGTGACCACATATGCACCTGCGAAAAAAGAAAATAATTAGTATAAAATATGAAATATGATGAATTGTTTGAATGAAATACCGATAAAATTTCGAACTGATGCTCCATTTTGAAATCTTTTCAACAAATAAATTATCTTAACATCTGTTCCGTACATTTGTTCTTCAGGTGATATCGGAAAGTTATCAGTATAGGAATCAGCAATTTTGTAGAACAGCACCTTCTTCTAAAGAAATTCGAAATTCTGACGCAATTTATTGCGTTCATCCTTCAATTTTCTTTAATACCTTAAATAATAAAATAATTAAAAAAAAAAAACAAAAAAAAATCCTTCGATTTTCAATTAATCGCGTTTATTCTTTATTGAATCCATAATTTCGACAATGCGACTTTGCACAACATCTCGCTCCCGTGTTAATTATCAAACAAATTCCTATACTCTGCCATCACGAAATCAAATCGCGGTATGCAGTGAAGGCAAGAAACAAAGAAATGAAATTGGCAAATGAACGAATGAAAAAATTAAATATTGAAAAACATTCAAACTGAATGAAATCTAAAATGATAATAATGCATAATAATAATTCTATATTTTATATCACGAAGTTCTCAAAACTTCAGTGTAAACAATATTTTTTGTAAAAACCCTTTCATCATTAGCCAAATGACCTTGTCCACCTTCATTACTGACATAAAATTTAAGTCCGTCAAATGATCTAACTCAACTGGCTGCAACGTAAAGTTGACCATGCGAAAAAACAGGTCTCCTCAACAATATTCCAACTCTATCAAATGTCTGTCCTTGGGATTTGTTAATTGTCATAGCAAATGCGCTGATGACTGTGGAAACTGTGTTCTTTGAAAATTAAATGGCAGTGCAGTCCCTGAATACGTCAAGTGTATGCGTGGAATCAAACCACGTTTTCCGCGAGCAACTCCAGTGAGTACTTCACAATCTATTGTGTTATTATGCATTGCTTTGACTCGCATTCTCGTCCCATTCACTAATGCTTGCTTCGTATTTAAATTTCGAATTAACAAAACTATCGCATTAATCTTGAGCTCCAACTTATGTGGTGGCAAACCACTTACAATCAAAGTATTCAAAAATTCTACTGGATAGTTGCACACCTCACTGTTATCCTCGCAAATAATTCTGTCAAAACTGTAGTAAACCTTTTTTTCACCAGCGATGCGATTCAATACATCGTTATTGATAAGTCCACAATCTTCATTAGTTGGAGCTAACACAACTGACTTCAACATTCTATCTGATAAAATGGTTTCATTAATATCTCCAAAAATATCATGTACTGTGTTAGATTCAACACCTATCAAATTTGCTGGAATTTCTACTAAATCTTCACCATTGCCAATTCCCTTTAGAAATTGAACGAATTCCAACTCTTCGGGGAGTGCTCTCATATTTTGAGTTAACGTTATATGATTGAAAAACGGGAATTCTGCCCAACTCGTAATACAATTTGCAATCATTACTGCTATTATAAATAATGCCGCCGAATTAATAAATCTGGCATAACTACTACTTTTTTATATTCGGAACTGTATTTTCCATCAGATTTATAGGCAGTTTAAAAACATTATGGAGTGTCTTTCCACCAATCAATAAAGTGGAAGCAATACCACTAAATGCACATGAAATACAGCGAAGATTAAGGGAATTTAATTTACGAATTATAGCCGTTTGTGTGAATGTTTTCCCACAACCTGCATGGGCTGTCAAACAAAACACATTTGATCCTGTATCGTGATACTGAACTTCACGAATAACTTTATCAATAGTATCACGCTGTTCATTATTTGCGCAATCATAAAGCTCATTAAATAAACATTCTTCTACGAAAGGATCAAAAATATCGAGATCAGCAAATTCTGGCATTATTGTAGGTGTAGGCAAACCAAGTGACGTACATGTAACATTATGTGTTAACAAAATATACTCGATTTCCAATAATACTCTATTAAAAGAAACATCTACACTACAACCATCTCTAACGAAATCTTCGCTTAAATTATCTCTAAATTCCACCCAAAGCGCTAATGCATTTGCTGGAATATTGAAGGCACAATTAATCGCAAACAAATTACGCATTTGTTTTCCTGAGTTAAATGTCTTAGCTTCATTGAGAGAAACTCTCCACTCGTTATAATTGGACGCAATTCCCCTAGCATGACATGCTTCGATAAATGTCCTATAAACAATTCCATTGAATGTATGCACATCTTCATATGATTTTGGCCCTTTTACATGCAACAAAAGTAATCTTAAATGGAATTGCTCAATTTCTTTGGGAGACACCATATACATCCGAGTAATAATTTTATCTCCTCCTCATTGTCTTTTTTGCCAAGATTTTCTACTATCAATCCAAACATAATGCAATGAAATTTCTATATACGTATATTGATTAGCAGATGAATCACTTTGATTCAATTGAAAGAAAGCTAATAGCTTCGTAAGCTTAGGATTTTCTACTGCTTGTCTTTCTTGGCCTTCGCGAAATATAATATTTTGTCTTTGTGGCAAATGAATGTCAAGACGAATTATAATATGAGACTGAAAATGCATAGGAAATTCATATATTCGCCACATAGCCTCAGTTGATCTCACATATCGACCATTCAAAAAATTTCTAACGTCATCTACTTCAACTTGTACTTGTTAGTCATTTTCGTTTGTGCTTTCACTTTGAATTAAAACAGTTGCACTATCAAAACCCTTATATACATATTTATATATGTACTTAATACTTTTGACGGAAGTGCACTCCTCGACATTAATGTGACAATTATATTTTGCATACAAATACGGGTTGTATGGAACGACATAACGATTATCTAAAGACTTTCCTCTAACATCAACGGAAACATTATTATCGCGCCGTCTATACAACGGATAACCATTAACTGATTCTTTCGTTAATTGTACAAAATCCTTTGGAAATTGTTTTGAATATTTTCCATCTTGCATACATACAGAGCTTGGATTCAAAACACCGCATGGACCGTGCATCATGTGTTTGACAACAAATTCATGTAATTTTGGCTGCAAATTTTTATCCGGTATCTCTGCACAAACTATTTTATCAATATCAGCCGGCCCGACAATTTTGTCATTTTCACATAAAGTTATCAAACTGTGAGCATGAGGCAAACCTCTTTTTTGAAATTCGATTGTATATATAAGAGCCTCAACTTTGCCAAAAATATATTTATTCCAAATGTCAGAAATGAGTTCTTTTAACTTCGATTTAAATACACGCACAACTATTTCAGGCCTGAAATGAGATGATTCATTAGGATCAATATTATATACAATTTCCGCCCAATTCTGATTGCAAGTCATTGTAACAAAAAGCGATGGCTTGCCGAAGTACTGAACAATTGACATTGTATCTAAGTAATTTTGATACATGTTTCTCGGAGACCCAGTGAAGGATGAAGGCAAAATCACTTTACGACCTAAGCTACCATCTCCTACTTGATTCGTTTGCAAATAATCACTAATATTGTTATACACATCTGCCCTCAAATTTACTTGATTCTGTCTTATAAAATGTAGTCGACATCCTTCTATTCTCACGTACATATCAACAATGTATTGCAAAAACAGTTTTTGCGATTTATGCAAAAAGCTAAATTGATCCCTTATTGCAAATCTGAAGCATGCAAATTGTAACATTGTAACTTTATTTCGAATCTGCCTACCATTAGAATTATGTTGCACGTTATGCGATATATTAACGTGCCAACCAAAACCTCCATTTGGGAATAGTAAAGGATATGCCAATGGTTCCAAAGCAGAATCTAATACTAATACATTCTTAACTACACCATTTGTTTTTAAAAAAGATATCATATTTCTCTCAAATGGTGGTTCACCATCTATAGTCGTAAATATTATATCTTCGTATATCTGTATCACGATTCACGATAATTGCCATACAAATCTCTTTTTGTGCATT
>NW_024034485.1:0-5636 GCF_002237135.1 Teleopsis dalmanni | reverse complement strand
TTATTATTATTATTATTTTTATTTAATTCTCCTTAATGGGTTTTTTGGTAAGTTTTGGTGGCCTAAGCCAGTACAAAATATAACACAATATCTATATATTTATTTAAACTATTTTAACTAGTATTTGATTGGTATTTTAAATTAATTAATATTTAAAAATTTGCGAGTAATATGACAGGAATCAATTATAACACTTTTCTGGATGTCATCAATAATTCGCTGGTTTAATTCAAGTCTTCGAATATGCGACAATAAACTTTTTGGCGTTACACCTTCAGCACTAATTATAATTGGAAGAATTTCAATTTTGTTAAGGTTCCAATTACGTTTTGTTTCCACAGCTAATTCTGCGTATCGACTACATTTCTCAAAATAAGTACGATCCATGTTTTTGGTCATTGGTATTGCAACATCAATGAAGAGTCCTTCTCGACGTCTTTTATCAACAATAGTTATATCTGGTCTATTGTGCAACCTCGTGTGATCGGAATAAATAGTTCGATCGTAATAAATTTTTACGTCTGGATTATCATATACTGCTTGTGGTGTATACTTATAGTATGGAACATTTTCTCTATCAATAAGTCTATATTTATTGCATATTTGCTTATGTAAAATATTAACCACGTTATTGTGTCTCTTTGTATATTCTCTTTGTGCTAAGCATGTACATCCTGCCAGTATGTGATCTACAGTTTCCGTTTGTTCTCCACATTGCCGACATTTATCACTAATTAGCGAAGGGTCTGACATTATAAATTTGCAGTAATTTCTTGTCGGAATTACTTGGTCCTGTATTGCAATCATGAATGCCTCAGTTTCAGCAAATAGTGTTCCACATGTAAGCCATTTGTGCGACATAATTTTATCGACATTGTCGGCGTTAGTGGATCTATAATATCTTCCATGTAGCGGTTTGATTGCCCAAGCTTGCTCTTTACACTGCCGATCTTGTGCTTTTCTTTCAAAAGTTCCTTCCAAATTTAATGGTGTGTAATGCTTGTCTGCTTCGGTTAAAATTTTAAACAAGATATCATTTTCTGCGTTCTTTAAAAAATATTCTCTCATTGATATAATTTGATTGTCGTGTAGTTCTTGTAGATCAATAAGGCCTCTACCTCCTTCCTTTCTAGGCATAGTCATTCGCTCACAACATGACTTTGGATGGTGGAATTTGTATTCTGTGAGCATAGTTCGTATTTTTCGCTGCATCGCTTGTATCTCAGTCGTTGTCCATTGTATTATTCCGAAACAATAAGTCAGAATGGGAATAGCAAAAGTATTGATGGCTTTTATTAAAGATTTACCCTGCAAATTCGTCTTGGCTATCTTATGAATACGTCCTTTAAATTCACTATATACTTTGTCTTTTACAGCTTTATGTGCTATTCTTCTGCTTTGAGATACACCAAGATATTTGTACAGTTCGTCTTCTTCCATGTCTTTAATAATCGATTCATTTTGCTCAAAATTTTCGAATTTAACGATTTTTCCACGAACAATACTGATTTTTCTGCATTTTTCAATGCCAAACTTCATTCTAATGTCATTACTGAAGTCCTCGACTATTTTAATAAGCTTATCTAAGGTTTCTCGCGTCGAAGCATATATCTTTAAATCATCCATATACATGAGATGATTTATTTTACATTCTCGAGAATTGCCTTTAATTTTGAAGCCATACTTTGCGTTCCTTAAGAGATTACTTAGCGGATTTAGCGCCATACAAAACCACAAGGCTGACAGGCAGTCACCCTGAAAAATTCCTTGTCGAATACTTATTTCATCTGTTCGTATGACACCATTTTGAGTGAACATTTCTATGTTTGTTCGCCATCTCGTCATGTTGTGTTCAAGAAAATTAACAATAGTTGAATGAATACCGTATATATTCAGGACTTCAATCAGCCAACTGTGCGGGATACTATCGAAAGCCTTCATGTAATCAATAAAACACATGTGCAGGTTTCTATTTTTCTTAGCTGCTTGTTCCAATATTATTTGGTCAATTATTAGTTGTTCTTTACATCCTTTTGCGTGTTTTTTGCATCCCTTCTGTTCTACGCACATTATATCGTTTTGTGTAAGGTATGTATTTATAAGATCGCCAATACAAGCAGTCAGTATCTTATATATTGTTGGGAGGCAAGTAATTGGACGGCCATTTGCTGGGTTTCCTTTAAATCCATTATTCTTCGCCATTAGATATGTTTTTCCTTTCGTAAAAATGATTGGAAATGTTGCGGGGTTTTGTAGACATTCATTTAAAAGTTCAGTTAATTTTTGATGGACTGCAGTAAATCTTTTAAACCAAAAGTTTTGTATGTGATCTGGTCCAGGAGATTTCCAGTTGTGTGTTTTTGCTATAATTCGTTTGACCTGATCACATGTAATTAGACAAGTTGACATTTTTTTTTCTTGATATTTCTCTTTCTCTTTTTCAATCCAAAGAGCGGATTCATTATGTTTTTGTGTATTGGACCACAGTGAACTCCAGTAATTTTCTGCACTATTCTTACTTGGATATACGTCGTCTGACGTATTGGCATTGGATCGTATTTTTCTATAGAATTGCTTTTCGTTGTTGTTAAAGAGTCTATTGTTTTCTCGTCTTTGATTCGACAACTTGTATTTACGCTGTCTCGCTACTTGTACACATAGTTTCTGTTTTATAGTGTCTCTTGTGTTAATAATATTCGTGTGATTTGTTTCGTAGCGTGTGTGAAGATTGTATGTTTTTAATATCTTATTGATCCTGTTTTTAAGTCTTCTTGTAGGATTACCTTCAATGTACTTATTTATTCTTTCTAAGTCTCCTCTTAAATGATCAATTTTAATTTGTATTCTTCGTAGCGTATTACTCTTATTTCCATAAATTGCAGCTCTTCGTGGTCCATCTCTGGGTTGTCCTATCTTGCATCCCATTGTAGTAGCAATTGTTATAGCTGATACATATACAATAGTATGTAATTCTTGCAAATTGCTCACATTGTTCAATTTTGTCAGGATCGCATCATTGTTAAGTGTTTCAATAAGAAAACTTAGCTTCTTACTAGTATTAATTTTCGGAATGCGTGGCCTTAAAAGAGGGTTAAGGTTACTGTAAATGTCAAATTGGCTTGGCTACACATTGAAAAAACTGACAGACGCAATTGCCCACGCAGTTATGGAATGGAACCCGCAAGGAGTAGGAGACGAGACCGTCCCAGAACAGTGACAACCGAAATGAACAAATACGTCAACCAGCTACGTTTTACTGAAAGAAACAGAGATGAATTGAAAAATTTTCTAATAACTATCTGTGAATAGACTAGCTTTTAAATCTAGTTTTTATAAATGAAGAACATGTCATAATAGCGACTGACTCAGAATGGGCGGCTCTTAGGTCAGTGTCTTACGCCATGTTAGGAGCGGCTGGACGATATACCTGGTAGTAGGCATAAAATACCACCTCGTGTACTACGAGGTGTGAACAAATAATACACAATGCAGCAACAAAATAATGTAAATCTAGGGAGATCGGATAACCCCACCGCGTCGGGATCGCATAACTCTCGCGTGCAGGATTTGGTACCTGGGTCCTGTTCGACAAGTATGCCACAGAACAACAGAAATAGAACACCTTTGCAGTCTGGTAAACAGCATATATATTCCGATATAGCTCTCACCGTGGCTGGCAGACCACGACAGCGCAGAAAATGGACTAATACTATAAATAAAGATTTATTACGCGCCTATTATATAGCTACAAACAATGAAAGAGATATGACAGCATATCGAACTACACTATATACAATATTCGTTGGGCACCATCCGGACTATAATGTATCGGAACAGCGACTAGCGGACCAAGTACGGGTTATTCATAGAAACAATCTTATACCAACAATCTTATTTAATTGATGTCGATGAAACCACGGATCAGCAGGAAGATGTAAGTACTGAACAAATTAAAATTAGAAGTAATCAGCATAGCTTAAATGAGATTTTTAAACAACAATTTGACATTTACAGTCACCTTAATCCTCTTTTAACCCTCTTTCCCTCTCTAAATTTTCTTCTCTATTCGCTTTTATTTGGCGCGCCGCAATAACTTTTCGTTGGAGACTTGTAGGTTACCATATGTTCAAAATACGTCGCAAGCTTCTATTAACAAACGTTTGTAGCTTCTGAGCTGACGCCCTCGTTGGCGACCATGTTCCGCACCCATATAATAATGTCGATTCATGGCGTAACTACAGGGAAGCAATTGGAAGCAACGCTTTCGGGCCCCCGAATTTAGGGGGCCCCACTATAAATTTTTCTATTCATTGTATTTATTTTTAATAAATTCTCAAAAGTGGGACGAAACGTTTTTGTTGGAATAACTTCATATTGCATTTTTTAAAAGATACGTAAATTTTAAATTTAAAGTACATAATATGTATGTACTTCAAATAAAATATTAAACCTATTTATAAAATAAAAAAGTTTTTCTAAGAAAAATATGTGTCTTAATCGAGAGTTTATATGGGAGCTATATCTAGATTAAAACCCATTTAAAAATAATTTTGTACGTTGTCTTTTGCAAATATCAGTACTGTATACACCAAATTCCATTTGAATACCTTTATTAAAAACGGAGAAACCTCATATCCGATTGTTAAGTTTATATCACTGTCAATCAATGGTGAACTGTGTGTAAAGTTTCATTCGAAGAGTTCAAAAGCTGAGAGAGTAGTTTGAACTGAAAAAATATATATATATTGTACTGATATATACTTAATGGTATTTCCGACGTTTTCTTTAATGCGTTACGAAAATCTTGACAAACCTTATATACCCTTTTCACATTTTTTCGTGTAAAGAGTATAAAAAGAGGGGCCCCATAGTATGTTGGTAGGGGCCCCTTAGTTAGAATTTGCTTACAGGCCTAAAAAATGTAGTTACGCCACTGTGTCGATTTTAAGCAGGCATTGAATATTTTGATTTTAGTTTCGACACTTGCAATGTTGGCTTTCCAGACTTTATTAAGCAACGCGAAAGACTATTTTGCTTTTTTCACTCTGCTGTCGATATCCATTGACGTGCCACCATAGCTGTTGACTATGATTCCCAGTTATTCGAGTTCCTACACATCATTAATGTTATGGTCATTCAAAAGGATGGCGATTGATTGTTTGCTTTCACTCTGATTGTTTTTGTCTATTTGTTATTAATATCTGTTATAGAATACTTTCTATTTCATTATTATTGTTTGTCATAACGAAATCAGAATATAGGAAAGAACGCTAGACGAAAATTAACATTCGGAATTTTAAACCCTTGTCCCAAAAAGGACGAGGTTTCTAGATCTGCGAAATGCCTTATACTAACAAATTAAACGGACTTGCACATGGAATCCGGGGCACTGTGCAATCGAAATAAACTATAAAAAGTTACCCCCAACCTTAACGCAAAATTGGTTGAAAGTCCACTCTTTATCAATAAAATATTTAGTTGCCCATTGTTTCAGAGTAATTGCTAAAGTCTGTTTCACTATAGATAGATAGGATAGAGCCCTGAAATTATTTGCGAAAACTGGCAGACTTACCAACACCGCGTTATCAAATCTCAGAATGGTTACAGGCTCCTCGGGGAGGTATGCAGATCTGGGG